>NC_083338.1:71439644-71742075 GCF_019175385.1 Lycium barbarum
TTAACATCATTATCAACATCGTCATTATTATCGCCATTGATATCATTATCACTATTATCGTCATTCGTTACATCTATCTTTATAGGCTTACTCGTCACACGAAGAACTTAGTACAATCGTAGCATTTTAAGAATCGCGGGCCTACTAGCTCGGAAGATCGAATCATTGGAAATACATCATAGACTTATGGAAGATTTAGATGTTTGGCCAAAGAACCATGCCTTATTAAATATGGGTTAGCCTTACATACATTTCCGTTGAACTATTCTACACTTGCACGTTCTCCTTCAACGCGCGCGTTTCTACCTTCATTAAAGTCATACTATCATTAGAATCGATAGCTAGCATGCATGACTAAAACTAGAGAAAATCGGACAGCATCTCCTTTATTTATACGACATTCCTCCATAGCATATATCAACTCCCAAACGTCAATAATACATTCACAATACTATAACGATAGTCATTATTCATCCACATTATCCATATTTCTAGACTTACTTTCAATCATCCATATCCATGGCCATAACACACGACGACGTCCATTCACATGCCTTGCTCATCTCATGTTCTCAACATCATTTATAACATATTTACATCACAACACATCAAGAATCATAACTCAATTCAAGCTATTTCTCAAAATGGCACTATTCCACATTCATGACCCATTTTTCTATACCCTTCTAAAATCCGAGTATTTCAACTCTCAAATACCTTAAACAACATATAAATATCATAAATCTTACCTTAGATGTCGTAGGAACAAGCCTTGGTTGATAATACTCCACTTGAGCAAAAACCCTAGTTCATCTCCATTGGGATTTCTGGACTTGAATGATCTTTAATGGGTTTTCTTACACTTGATTCACTTGGTTTATGTTGTTGATCACTAAAAATCCTTGAATTCTTATGGAATAAATGTAGAGAGATGTTTTAGAAAGAAGGGGTGTCATGTAGAAGTGAATTGAAATAAAACTTGGTCCCTTTATTTAATGAGCAAAATCTGTCCCGACCGTATTTACGGACCAACATACGGTCCGTATAATTTGGTCCAGAAACTTATGCCATTCTGGGCTGATTATACGGTCCCAAACATACAGACCGTATAATTTATACGGCCAGTATGTTTGGCCGTATAATTTATACGGCCAGTATGTTTGTTTCGTCGACTCGTTTGATCTCCAATCCTCGTGGAACCTTCTTAACACTTTTTCAACACTTCAATACCAATCTAAGGGACGTTATCACTCTTCTCCAAGACATCATTAAGTCCTCATTAACTCGTTACTCTTATTTCCTTTCCGATACCTATCGTATGCCTTGCCTTATCTTAGCCAACTTTCTTCCCCTATCTCTAACATCTTTGAATCCTTAACTAGGGTCATCAAATGTCATTTCTTACTTATGGAAATATCGTTTGCTCGTACTCTTCACTAGCCCATCCACTTATGCATCAACAGAAGATCTTCTGAGGTGTAACAGTTGAAAACCTACCAATAGAAATAGAAAAGAGAGTTAATAAGGAGTTTCCTGATTGGTTTCCAAAGCGAGTGAGTGAATGGTAGTCAAATGTTTGTCTATTCTTGATTAATTTTCTTATATGAATTTTTAACATTTGACAAAACTAATTTTGTATATTTACATTATGAATCCGGATGTAGAAATTACAATATTTGCTGATTTGGAGTTCTTAGCAAGGGGTCCAATGACAGATGCAAGAAGGTTCACTGTTTAATTAATGGATTCAAATTTTGGACTTTTTCTAGAGAACAAGGATCAAAAACTCAAAACAATGAAGTTTTCCTTACCTCTAACACCTAATGTATTGCATCTAATACTTATAGAAATGCGAGGCAAGCGGACTTGCCATATTATGGGAAGGTGGAAGATATTATTGAACCTAATTATTATGGTCGATTCAGGATTGTTCTCTTCAAATATCAATGGGCTGACACTACTCGGGATAGCGGGTTCAAAAGAAATGCTTGGAATTTTAATTGTGTCAATTTTTCTATATTGATTCACACCAGTGATCGTGAGGATCACGTTGAATTATGTTGATGATGAAACTGTAAAAGGATGGAGTGTGGATGTACATTTAAATCCAAGAGATTTGTTTGACATGAGGGAGCTTGATGAAGGAGAAACGTACGAGAATGAGCCATACAAACAACAAGATTTTGATAAATTTTTTTATGTTGATTATTGTAACGACCCAATCGGTCGTTTTGAGAACCGATGCTCTAGTTTGCGTATCGTCTATTCTTTTTTTTTAAAGCCACCAGAAAGGTGGAAATTTTATTGAAAAGAAAATTATGTACATATCAATCCAAAAGTGATTGATCAAAGAGAAGAAACAACAAAAAGAAAAGGGTGATCAATCCAAAAGTGATTGATCAAAGAAAGAAAAACAGCAGAAATACATGAAAAAACAGCAAGTGGAAAAGAAAATACAGAAGGAGAATGTAACAGATACAGAAGCGTATCGTCTATTCTATAAGTTTCGTTATAATTATTTTGACTTTCTAGACAAATTTGAAGTCAAACGGATATCATTTGGTTCACTTTGGGAGAAGGTTTCACTTTGTAAATTCGGGCATTCAATTATATGGATAAATTATTTATTGTGGAAAAACATGCTCTGATTGTGGAAAAACATGCTCTGAAGATTCCATTAGATTTTGAATATTATTTATGACCCTTAAAAATTGACGGAGCTGATTTTAGTGTTTGTTTGGCTGGTTTTTGACAATTAAGTCGGTTTTAATATTTAATATGCCTATTTATAGAGAAAAGATCGTCATGGGAAGAAATAAGACCTAGATTAGATATTTGTTGGTTCGGTTAGATTCCTTTTGAATTTTATGGCTTGTGGACTTGGGTGGTGCCATTCCCGAGGTGATCAGATGAGAATCAGAGAAGAAAATCTATGTTTTGGAATTTTGAAGGCTTATGTTTGAGAAGTTTGACCAAAAGTTGACTTTCGGGTGTCATTTAGGTGGTTGGTTGAGAAACTAGCTTTTCAGAGGATTTGGAGTAGACCACAGTGAAAATCAGGGCAAGACGATCCCGTTTGGATGTTTTGAGAGTTCAAGATGATTATTTTGGGCTTGTCCACGAATTTTGGTTGGATTCCGATGAGTTTCAGATGTGTTTGGGTTGTATGGTTTTTGTTTTTGGTTTCGACCTCAAATTTGATATAAAAGGATACCATAATGAGGAGAAAAGGACATAAATGGTCCCTTAACCATGAGAGTATGTTCAAAATAGTCCCTTAACTATGCACTTAATAGCTTTGGTCCTTTATGTTTACCACAAGTTAACAAAAATGGTCCCTTAACTATGAGGGTTGGTTAAATATAGCCCCTTAAGTATGCACTTAACAGTTTTGATCCTTTAAGTTCACCAAAAGTTAATACTTTTAGTCTCTGACAAAATATTCATGAACTCTATTTTTTAGATTTGACAAGAACTATGAAAAAAAAAAGGAAAAAGTTAGCGAGAACTCACATTTAGAGGTACACATTACCAAAGAAAAGACCAAATATCTCGGGGCAAAACCGACATAAGTAAATTAGAAATAGCAAAAACTACAAAAATTGTCACTACTAAAAATAAGCGAAAAAACAATGGACGGAAACGAAGGGATAAAATTGAGGGACATTAATTTTTAAATGTTTTATCATTTTTTTTTTACACACAAAACTAATATCCGTCGGTTATTTTTGAGGAAAAATGCGCGTAAACTATATTTTTATACCAGGTTTTCAGTAAAAATGAGTCTAGTCTATTTTACTTAGACGACAGACTCCCTCGGTTTTAATCCACAGAGTCCGTTAGTATTTGTGTTTCAAGACACTATTTTCTGACATTATCAAATCTTTAATTTTTTCCTCGGTTTTCCCTATAACCGACTGACATCGTCGGTTTTGTCCCGAGATATTTGGTCTTTTCTTTAGTAATGTGTACCTCTAAATGTGAGTTCTCGCTAACTTTTCCTTTTTTTTTCATAGTTCTCGCCAAATCTAATAGACAGAGTTCGATGAATATTTTAAAACTCGATAATTTTGAAGTTCTCTCTTCTCTCTCCTACGTCCCCATGCAACCCTAGCTACTAAACCCTAATTTAGCTATGGACACCTTGGCTGCTGGCCAGCCGTCACCGGCGGCTGGTCAACCTTCACCAACAACCAACATTGTACAATACCCACCGCTCACTCACCCGCAATCTCACGATATTCAACCAGCTCTCCCGTCCACTTCCTCTTCTCCAAATTATGCTCAAACCCTCGTGCATGGAACAATTCGTACGTCCAAAGTCCACTATGACACCATATCGATGAAGGAGGTATCATATGTTGATGGCATCCTTGTGGTGCGTTGGACAACTGCTGAAGTATATAGGATGGAGCAGATTGAAAACCTACAACATGCCATTGTTGGTAAGTTTTCTTATGGATGGCCGGAGTTGCAAGAATTAAGAACTATTATCCCTCAACAGTGTGGTGTGAAAGGAAAGTGTGACATTGGTCTCTTGAGAGATAGACACTCATTGATAAGATGTTCTCTAATGGAGGATTTCATTAATATGTCCTCCAAGGGTGCTTTTTGGTTGAAATCTAAGGATGGTTTTACATATCAAATGAGGCCATTAATTTATAATTCTAACTTTAAGGTTGAGGATGAAACGTCAATAGCCATGGCTTGGATCTCTTTTCCAAATCTGCTTCCCACGTATTTTGTGAAAGAATCTTTGTTTACTTTGGCATCTGCAGTTGGGAGACCCTTAGTATTGGACATGGCTACCATAAATAAAACTAGACCTAACTGCGCAAGGGTTAAGATTCAAGTAGATTTGCTATCTGATCTTCCTAAGTTTGTATTCATGGAAATTGAAGATGAGAAGACTAAGGAGATTAAGGTCGAAAAGGTGTGAATACCATATGATCATTTGCCAAAATATTGCACAGAATGCATGTTGCAAGGTCATGCAAATGAGGACTGTCGAGTATTGCATCCTGAACTGGTGGCAAACACAAAAGAAGATGCAAAGAAAGAGGAGAAGGAGAAGGAGCATGAAAAGGGGGATGGATCAAACATGGCTACAACATCTACAGTAGGAAAAGGCAGATGACAGCAGGGATGGAGATATCCTGTCCAAACATATGTGCCTAAAGTTCTATCAAGTGGGAAGGTTGTTACTTATCCTGGAATAAATGACAAAGGAAAAAACAAAACTAAAATTCCTGCTGAGACTGGGAACAAGAGTGTTCTTGCGATTGAAACTGCAGTTTATACACATAATAATTTTGATGTGTTAGAAAAAATCATAGAAGGAGAATTCGGTAGCAATGTAGATGACAAGATCAAGGAAGTAGAAAAGGGTAAGTCTGTTGATAAGAAAGGAATGGAGGACAATGCTCAAAATATGGTATCATGTGTGGGAGTCAATGATACAGAAGATCTAAACAATAATTCTGAAAGGAAAATGGATTCAAATGGTGAACAAACAGGTCAGACAACAAAAGCTGTGCATGAAAGTGTGGGAGATATGGTTGATGAAGGTCTCATTGCTGTAGAGGAAGCTGAGCCTCACAAGAAGTTAGAGAACAGAACTGCAAGTGTGGGGTACATTAGTGATAAGGATATCATTGCTGTTGAAGAAAATGATCCTGACAAGGATTTAGAGGACACAAGTACAAGGGTGGGGCACATGATTAATGAGGGTGTCATTGTTGTTGAGGAAAATGATCTTGGAAATGCATGTGAATTTACATGCCATTCCAAGCATAGACATGACTCGGCATTTATCATGGAGCAAATAGAAAAAGGAGGTCCCAGATGGTGATGATACATATGAGCAGATGGAAAACCTAAATGATTTGCATGTTATAGAATCAGGTGAGGTTGAAATGCAGATTGAGGCTGATCACACATTAAGTCTCCCATCTTTGGATCAGGTACAGGAATGTGATTTCTCTCCTGATGTTAACATGAAGGAGAGAGATTTAAGCTTCTCAATTAATGACAATGGAATTGGTTCATTTCCTCCTGAGAGGGAAGTGATCAAGGATTTGGCAATGGCACAAGTGAAAATGGACAATGTCCAGTCACTGATTCATCAGAAAAAACAATCTCCTTTAAAGGAACTGCATGATATGATCTCTCATAATGTTAATGTGGGAGCTGAGGTGGAATATGATGAGGGCAAGAACAAATTCAATGAAAGTGAAGAAGAGGTTTCAGTGGAGCAGGTTTTTAATAATGTGGTCAAAGAAACTGGCATCTCACCAAGATCTAGACAAAAAGGCTCTAAGAAAGGAAAGAAACAAGTAATGACAGATATTATTCCTATAAGAGTGGTACCAAGGAGAGGTTGTAAGCCTATTTTTAAATGATGATGAAGACACTCTTTTGGAATATCATATCTGTGAACACACAACAAGCTTTTCACAGAGTCCAAATGCTGCACAGACATCATAAATTCACCATTATAGCTTTAATGGAGCCTTTTCAACACTTTAGGCATATTCAAGGATTTAGAAAGAGATTAGGCATGACATATGCCCATTACAACTGCAATGGTAAAATATGGTTCTTTGTAAATGATAATGTGGATGTGGATGTCACGACCCGACTAGGGGCCGCGACGGGTACCCGGGGCTAACCGCCGAGCACCGCTCGTGTTATCAGTTCCTTAACCCATTCAATTATCATCCATCGATTTCCTGTTAGCTTTAAAGAAAAGATCTACTGTTTCATTACAGAATATAATGTTTTAGTACCAAAAACATATTACAAAATACTTATACGCATACATACTTCCTACGTTGGGGAACCACATAACCCATATCGTGTGCCTATGAGCCTCTACTGGATGACATATACAATTACACACAAAAGGATCAACCAAATGGCACCTCCGGAATAGTGGAGTGCTCCTGTAAATCCACAGACATCTCCTACGAATCCGCACCGTCTCCCTGTCTACCTGTGGGCATGAACACAGCGTCCAAAGAAAACGGACGTCAGTACGAATAATTTACCGAGTATGTAAGGCATACATCAATAAATAAGGGGTGATAAGAAAATAACATAATGCAAGAAAACAACCAGCAACTGCTTGCCTCTTAAGGCGGATTCATGCATGCATACTCATAATACATCATAGCATATATTGATGCGGAACGTGCAGCCCGATCCATATATCATCATGTATCAAAATATTGTCGTGGAACGTACGGCCCGATCCATCACCCATATATCCCGAGTCCGGGATGAGAACATGATATGCCAGCTGACCAGGTTGCTATGAGTCTATAGCGCCTCACCTTTCCCCACTTCCCCTGAAAACATTTTCATAACATATACATATATATAATATACATAGCATGCATGAGATCCCAAGGAAAAGCTATGGTCCTATCGGAGTGACGTAAGGTCGGTAGCCCCCGACTATATTATGGATTAATCATGATCGTCACGTCTCACCTTGAAGGAACAATCACTGTAAGGTGGGACTATCAATAAAGAATACAGATATGAATAATAACATCAAGAGGACGCATCGTTATATCCCGTGTCTTCACACCTTTGGAAAATTGGAAATAATCTTGACTTGTATGAAATAAAGTCATAATTGATTTTATGTAACACATGAGTTGTTTATGAACGAATATTTTGTGGAAGTGTGGAATAGGGCTAAGGGAAAAAATTTGGAATTTTGAAAAATTAGTTTCGGGAATTACAAAATATGATATACAAGCCAATTGGGCTCAAAATGAGAATTGAAATGAGGCCCAAAGAGAGATGGGGTGGCCGGCCAACTATGGCCCAAACCCATGGCCCTTAATTAAATTCCATCTGATAAATTAACTAAGGGACCATAGTGTACAAATCATCTTCATCTCTTAGAAGCATCAAGAATGAACAAAGCAAAGAAAGAGCAAAAAAAAAAAAAAAAAAGGGGTTTCGGGTTGGCCATAGAGAATTAACCACCAAAAATCTTTCTCCAAATTTTTTTCTCTTGTTGAATTCCTACTAATTCAAGATCCCTTCTGAACTTGGTGTAGTTGTCTTGGAGGAAGGAGCCCTTGTTTCATCAATTTGATCATATATCCAAGTGAAGAAGACTAGAGAAAAAGGTAAGGATTCATTCCTTTTTATTGTGTTATGAAGTTTTGTTTGTGTTGTAGTATGTGGGAATGAGTTGATTGTACGGAAAAATGGAAGTTTACCAAGTGGATATGTATATAGGCATGTGGCTGTGTATATATATATGTGCATAATTATAAGGTGTTGAATTTATATCATATTCTAGTTGTGGTTGGGATGAAATGTATATTGGAAATGAAAGTTGAATGAATTTGATAGAAGTTGGAAAATAGTGATGTAGCCGTGGGGTGTCTTTGGTAGAAAGAGAATGAATCAATTTTTGTTTAACAAGTTAGTAGTGTTGTTGTGATGTTTGCAAGGTATATGAAAGTAAAACGATATAAGTTTGTTATGAAATGGAATGTAGAAGTTTATGTCGTTTTAGAATGATTTTACGACATCATGAAAATGAAGTGGTTAAGTTGCAAATTATGATGAGTATTGATGAAGTTGGAATCTAGAACCATATCATGAATATGTTTGTTAAAGATTAGAAGTTTCGAGTGAATTATGACTTTGGCGGAAAGTTGTATATTATGTGTATCGTGTGTATAATTTGAGGAAACGATATGAGATATTTCTAAAACTATATTGTGATGATCTTGATTGATAATGAATGTGAATTCATTGATATTAGTTTAAAGATTTAGGTTGGGGTGAAGGTTATGTCACTTTGTTAGAATGATGGCTAGTTGAAGGATATTGTGTCTCTAATGTTTGTTGTTGATGTTGATGTTGTTGTTTGCGTTGTTGTTGATGGATTTTGAGCTGAGTTGAATTCTCGGGGGTGCTATATGTATAGGGGAAGTGCTGCCGAAATTTCGGTATGCAAGTATGCATTAAGTTGAATTTGTGGCATCCATAACTCATAATTGGTAAATGTGACCATTTGCAGATTTTCGACGAAACGGGAAGTGAGCTTGGATAGGCTTAAAAAGCTCAAAAGGCATGTAAAGCTATCCCGAGTCTTCTTTTGGAATGTCCTAGAAGTACTAGGATCGGATTTACGCCTCGAAGGATATTCTGCTCATCGGAATCCGCGTCTGAAATTGTTACATTTTCGTTCAATAGAATTGAACCCTTTTTGTATGCTTTCTTGAAAATTCTGCAAACTTTTCCCAAACTTTATGAAAAGTTATAGAATGTCCGTAGAACCTTCGTAGGTGACCCCATAAGCTGAAAACGCGTAATTGGAGTCTACCGCCTTGTTTGTTCCGAGGTGGGCCCACTATTCCCGGTTTTACCCTTGTTGTACTTAAGGCCTGTTTTTGAACGGTTTTGAAAGGAATGTTCTGACTGCTCTTTTAACTACTAAACAAAAACTATTTTAAATATTTCCTTCAGTCTTATAAATCTTTTTGTCACTTGGAACGACTTCAGAAAGGGTATGCTTTTGTAATCCATCATGACATCTGAAACCCACTTATTACAATCCCGTCTGACTTCATAAAATTGGTTTGTCATTGATATGCCTCATCGAGTCTCTGAAAATATTTATGATATTTTAACTGCATTTAGTTTCTCACTACTCCATTCGTGGATGCCCCAATGTTTCCCACACTGAGCCCGGGCCAGGATATGTTGTCAAGCGTGATCCTTTGCATTGTTCGCCGTGCCTCGATGTGAGGGGGTAGGTATACGCGTACATGGGTTTGTGGAGTATGCTGTGCCATGTACGTTTGTTCTGATATGATTTGCTATGGCCATCTGATATGATATATTATGTGACGGGGTTATGCCCCATTCTGATTCTTCTATATTGTGGCACCAGCGTCGGGAGGGTGGCCACGTTCTGTCTACCGAGTCCCCTGGCAGGGGCCGGATTTGATATGACATATGTTTCTGTACACACTCTGCATGTTTTGAAATTATGTATCTGATACTTTGGATTTTCTGTTTATTTTCTGTATGTCCTGCACCAGTTATTATTTTGTCTCCGTACTTCAGGCTTTACATATTCAGTACATATTTCGTACTGACCCCCTTTCTTCGGGGGCTGCGTTTTCATGCCGCGCAGGTACCGACGACAGGTTTGCTGATCCGTCCGCTTAGGATCTTATTCTGCCATTTGGAGTGCTCTCTTATTCAGAGCCATCTTTTGGTATAGTCTGTCACTTCTACATATGTATATTCTCGTTCATGGGTACGGCGGGGCCCTGTCCCGCCATATGATTCTGTTGGTTCATTTAGAGGTCTGTAGACATGTTTGTGGGTTACGATCTTTCTGTACAGTTGTGTGCTTATGTTGTGTTTGGGCGATCCCCTTTCGCCGCGGCGGCCGGTCCGCATATATTTAAATGTTGCTCTGTTGGCCCTGTGTGGCCTTTGTTGGTATTTTCTGCGTGCAGGGTATGTGGGATAGTCCGTAAAACAAAGGAAAATCTGCCAAAATATTTTTCTGGTAATTATTTAAATTGGAAATAAAGCCTTGTCGGCTTCTACTATATACTAGAATATGTTTGAGTGCCCAGATCGGACACTAGTCACGGCCTACGGGGTTGGGTCGTGACACGCATGTGATAGGGTCATACTCTTATAAGAAATCAATTCATGTGTTTTTCTTTTTGGAATCTCAGAGAAAACATCGTCACCACTCATGAATAAAATCAAGAAGTCAATGAATTTCTCAACGTTCTCATGTCGTTTTAAAATCGTAAACTTGGAACCTCTATCATAAAATCATTCTCATCATAGTCATCATAATAATGTAAAGCTCTTGTACATGGAAATCTCTATGAATAAAATCATCTCATAACTTGAGACTTTTAGCCGTAAAATCATCATCATCATAATCATCATAGAAATATCCTCATTTTTGACATCATCATTATCATCATAAAAACATGCTCATCGTTGTTATCATGAGAACTCACAGATTCATAAATCTCTGATTTGGAAAATACGGCATTTTGGGAAAACAGCTGTAAATTATTAGGAAAGGAATTATGCCTTGGATTCGTAAACATTTAACTTTTGAAAATGAGGAAGATATGGAAACCTTTATGAAGCCGTAATATAGGAATCATGCCTTAGAATTCTAGACCTTTTCACTTTTGATAACAAGGAGAATATGGGGACATTTATGAAATCAGGGGCTAAGGATCATGCCTTTGAAAGAAAGGGGATAGCCTTACATACCTTTGGCGTTTACTATTCTAATCACTTGCTCGATCTCCTTTAATGCCCTTGTATATACCTTCAAGAGAATTCATATCATCGTTAGCCACACAATTATAAGAGCGGACTACTATTTCTAGGAAGAATTGGGCAGCATTTCCTTTGTTTCTACTACGTTTCCCATATTCTATTTCAGCTCCTAACACTCACAACAACAATTACAATATAGCAATTTACAATCATCATTCATACACAACGACCATGATCCACCATTTCCCTTCATTTTTCCCACATTTATGGTTTTGGGTTCGCTATCGCATTTTCTCATGTATCACACTTATGTCATGGTCTACATGTCTTTTATAACATATTCATACTCACCACACACTAACATTCATGTTTCCTTCCAACTACCATTTAACCATGACACTATTCACTCTTGAATGACCCATTTGCTATGCTTTTCTACAATGCGGGTATTTTAACCTTCCAATACCTTACACAACATAATAAAATCATGAAACATACCTTAGATGATGGTGGAACAAACTTAGAGTTGAACCCTTCCTTTTTCACCAAAACCCTTCTTCACCTTCCATAGGATTTTCTTGAATTGGATGAGCTCTAGATAGGTTTCATCCACTTGGTTGCACGAATTTGATGTTATTGATCATGGATTTCCCTTTGAACTTTTGTGTGGATGAATGTTAGAGAGGGTTCTAGAGGTTTCTTGTCCAAAAATGGTGAAAATATGAGATTAGGGTCGAGTTTGATATATATATAGTGGTCCAGAAAATTCTGGACCGACACAACATGCGGCACGCTTTACGAGACGCAAAGCATGCCTGCGAGCCGCATATTGTGCCGCAGAACAGACCAGCTGACCAGAGTTCACTGGCACGCATGTCATGTTTGTGGGACGCATGTTGCGTCGCAAACCTTGCCAGGGTTTAGCATTTCACTGGCACAACTTGCGGCGCAACTGCGTGGCCGCATGTCGTGCATGCTAAACGCATGTCGTGTCGCATAGTGCACCAGACCGTGTTATTTTTGCCAACTCTCTCCGAACATTAGCTCCGGCGATCCGACGAGTCTTAAACCTTTCCGAAACTTACTAAACATGGTTTTCCTCCATTATGTACACAAAACGAGCATGTCTGCCCCCATGACCTCGAATAGTTTATCCTACTTCCCAAGCTAAGACAGTTCGCGTTTGGCAAAACTCGACATATGAAAATGAGAGGTGTAACAGTGGAGATCCTGCAGGATCTAGAACAATAGATTACTATAAAGTTGTTTTTCCAAGAGTGGAATAAGTCACTTATGGTAACTATGGTCTATGCAAAGTGTGATCATCTGGAAAGAATAAGTTTATGGGATAGTCTGTATAGTTTGGCTGATCAAATGGAATTGCCTTGGTTGGTAGGGGCTGATTTTAATGTTATTATGAATGAAGATGAGAAGATTGGTGGTTTACTTGTATTTCCAGATGAATATGAGGATTTTGCATTTTGTATTAATTCATGTGAGCTGTTTGATATAAATTATAAGGGGAGTTTGTTTACTTGGTGGAATGGAAGGGCAGGTAGTGACTGTATTTTCAAAAGATTGGATAGAATGATTGCAAACTCTAAACTACAAGATTGGTTTGCACATATGGAGGTGCAACATTTATCCAGAACTGGCTCAGACCATACTCCTTTGCTACTTACATGTGCTAAATCTTCACATCATATAAGGAAGCCTTTCAGATTTCTAAAATTCTGGACAGAACATGAATCCTTCTTAGAGGTGGTTAATCAGGCATAGATCACATATTTTGAAGGGGATGATTTTATCAGATTCAAGTTGAAATTGAAGAATGTGAAATCTGCCTTATCTGCTTGGAGTAAGGCAACTTTTGGTGATATTTTCAAGCAACTAACAGGAAGGGAAGAGGTGGTGAGAATTAAAGAGCAATGTTTTGAAGAAGATCCTACTCCTATGAACAGGATGGTCCTACCGCAAGCACAAGCAGTATTGAAAAAGTATGTTCATTATGAGGAAGAATTTTGGAGACAAAAGTCACATATGACTAGTTTTGCTGAGGGTGACAGGAATACAAGGTACTTTCATAGTATTGTGAATGGGAGGAGAAAGAGATTGCAGATCAGAAGAATTCTGAATCAGCAAAGAGTATGGATAGAAGGGGAGTCTCTTTTGGCAAAAGAAGCTTGTATATTTTACCAACAGCAGTTCTCCCAAGAGGTTGATCCTTTAGATTTTCAATTGCTACAACATGTTCCTAGTATGGTGGATCAAGATACTAATAATTAGCTGGTAAGCATGCCAACTTTAGAGGAGGTGAAGAAGGCTGTATTTGAATTATCTACAGATAGTGCTGGTGGTCCAGATGGTATGATTGGAATATTTTATCAGGTATGTTGGGACATTGTTGGTGCTGATGTATACAATCTTGTGAAAGCAGTTTTTGATGGCCAAACTCTTCCTAAGTCAGTCACACATACCAACCTGGTACTGTTACCAAAGAAGAACAACATTGAGACCTTTGCTGATATGAGACCAATCAGTCTCAGCAACTTCATCAACAAGGTTATTTCTAGAGTGGTTCAGGATAAGCTGGAGGCCATTCTACCTTCACTGATATCTCCTAACTATTCTGGATTTGTTAAGGGCAGATGTATCATTGAAAATGTCCTTCTAACTCAAGAAGTTGTGACTGACATTAGATTAAGAGGGAAACCAGCTAATGTTGTACTTAAGCTTGACATGGCAAAGCATATGATAGAGTATCTTGGAGTTACTTGATCAGAGTTTTAAGGAAGATGGGATTTGCAGAAATTTTCATAGATATGGTGTAAAGGCTGATAGCAAATAATTGGTACTCCATACTCCTTAATGGTCAAGCTCATGGTTTCTTTCATTCCACCAGGGGTGTAAAACAAGGAGATCCTCTTTCTCCTGCTTTGTTCATCTTATCTGCTGAAGTTTTATCTATAGCATTGAATTCTTTATTTGAGAATAATGACTTTAGAAGTTATGGAATGCCCAAATGGAGTGCAAATCTGAACCATCTAGCATATGCAGATGACACAATAATTTTTTCATCTGCAGATGCTAGATCTTTGGAGTTAATTATGGAGGTACTACATGCATATGAGCAGGTATCAGGCCAACTTATAAATAAAGGCAAGAGTTCATTCTATGTACACAGTAAGGTGTCTAATGGGCTGATACAACAGGTGGAGACTATTACTGGTTCTAAAAGAGGCACTTTTCCTTTTACATAGTTGGGTTGTCCTGTCACACATTCAAGGAAGAGGAAGGCTGATTACAAGGATCTAATCCAGAAAGTCAAGAATAGGCTGCAGACATGGAAAGAAAGATTGCTATCATTTTGAGGAAAAGTTGTTCTGATCAATAATGTATTAATGAGTATGGCAATACATTTGTTGTCAGCCATCAAACCTCCAAAATGTGTTATCAATGATATGCACAAAATCTTCGCAAGATTCTTCTGGAATAATAGTGAGGAAGGCAGAAGAAGACACTGGTCATCATGCTTAAACTTGTGTAAGCCAAAAGAGGAAAGAGGAGTAGGCTTTAGATCTTTGTTTGATGTATCGAAAGCCTTATGTGCAAAACTTTGGTGGAAATTCAGGACAACAAATACTCTATGGGCAAACTACATGTGGATCAAATATTGCAAAAGGCACAGTCCTCAGACTGTGCAGTGGAAAGGAGGTTCTCATGTATAGAAGGCTATGATAGAGGCTAGAGATAATATAGAGCAAGAAATATGGTGGGAACCAAGGAGTGGAACTACAAATGTATGGTTTGACAACTGGAAAAATCTAGGGGCACTATATCACATTATTCCAGATGATTTTGGAATAGATGAGGGTGTTCAAGATGTAAAAGAACTTATGTTGCAGGTTGGTTGGAATATAGGAAAATTGCAGCAGTTGTTTCCTATGGATATTGTGGATCATATATTGGAAGAATTGCACTTTCATGAACCAAAAGATGAGTGGGATATACCAAGATGGATGATGATAGCATCAGGCAAATTTCCTGTAGGCACAGCATGGGAATTACTGAGGAGTAAAGCAGTCAAGTCAGATGTTTTTAAGAATATATGGATATCAGGGTACCTTTTAAGATATCTTTCTTTTTCTGGAGGTTGTGGAAGTACAAAATACCAGTTGGAGAGGTAGTAAGAAGGATTGGGGTAGATACAAAGGCAACCTGTTATTGCTGTGATCATAGGCAATATGAAACTGTGGATCATTTGTTTGTTACAGGAAATGTTGCCACAAAAGTTTGGACTTATGTTAAAACTGCTGTTGGCATCATAGCACAGTTTCAACAAGTCAGGCAGCTCCTTCAAATCTGGTGGAATACATATTGTCCCTCAAAGTTCAGAACCATTTTTAAAGCTATTCCAATGGTTACCATGTGGCAAATATGGAAGTGGAGGAATACAGTCCTACATGGAGGGAGGATGTCCATCAACAAAGTGATTTATGAGATAAACATGGTCATATATCATTTGTGTAGAATGAGGTTTCCAGGGCAGAACAACTTACCAAAATGCATACCTCAAATTCTACAAATTTTTGAAGCATATAGGCCAAGAATTGTAAGCAAGATAGTGAAATGGGATTTTCCTAAGCCAGGATAGTATAAATGTAATTCTGATGGAGCTTCTAGGGGAAATCCTGGACCAAGTTCTGTGGCCTTTTGTATTAGAAATGCAGTAGGTGTCACGACCCAGCCCCGTGGGCCGCGACTGGTGCCCTACTTGGACACCCAAACAGACTTACATACCAAATTGTCATATAATAACTTAACTCAGATTTCATATTAGTCATTTTAAACAGATCTGATATCAAATATTATCTTAAGCGGTCGCGCGTGCAACGGTATCATATCAAAGCCAAAAGGGGCGGCGGAATACACATCGCCGAACATAAGCACATATACAGACAAATGGGCCGTTTTGGCCATAATAGTAAACGGGACCGCATTACGACGCAAATCGTAAACAAACGAACACACACATGACCCATGACCCACATATATGACTACAGGCCTCTACAAATCGAATCAGAAACATATGACGGGACAGGGCCCCGCCATACCCCAAATAATCAAATATACAAAAGCATAAACATCGTAGAAGATAGGTACCAACATATGGGCTCCGGATCAAAAGGAGCACTCTATAATAGCAGACGTGATCAAGTCAAGTCCTTCCTCCTTATTTCCGGATTTCAATTAGAATAATGTGCGCTCGTATGGGAGTATCCCAGGGGCTTTCACTTCCACACGTCTTCGCTCGTGATCGCTTAGATGTAGCCTACACCGACAAATCACGAACCTCTGTACCTGCGGGCATGAAACGCAACCCCCGAAGAAAGGGGGTCAGTACGAAAGATGTACTGAGTATGTAAAGCATAAAGCGCAGAAATCCAAACCATGACTGAAGTGAAAGGTATAGAAAGAGAATACCGGATCAACATATCAAAATCTGTACTGAAGACATATGTATATAATGCAAACAAAAATCATGCGTAGGCTCAGGAACGTGGTCACCACTCCGACGCTGGTGCCACACACAGCATACTCCAGAAAGTTTCAAATCTCCGTACACCCCGAACACAACATATCATATCATCACACATATCATAAGCCATATCACAACATAAATCCATAAACGGAACCCGGCCCTATGGCGAGGTCTCGGGAACCGTAACACAGCATACTGCCGAATTTATCATGGTGCGCACAATCACAAACCGGCCCGGGAACCGGCGACGATGTCATAGTATAGGCACGAGCAGAGTAGTGCGGAAACTAATGCAATTTACATATCAAAACATTTATGACACTTGATATAATCATATGACAACCCGTTGGGTAAACTAGTCAGAACAACTAATCAATACGGAGTTTATCTCACAAAAATACTTTTGAAATCGTATTTATAGTTAAAAATATAAATCAGAATATCATGGAGCGATCAAAACGTTGCTCTATAATAACCAAAATCATAAGAAAAGGTCTTTTCCCGACATTATACAAAGATACGTGTATTAGGGCAAACGAAGGAGTCTCGGGGTTAGTGGGCCCACCTCGGGTCAAGTCGAGGTGGCGGACATAATTTACGAACACTAGACTCTATGGAGTCGTCCATGTAAGTTTTTTAAAACGATTCTATCACATTTGGGCAAATTATGGATGTTCGAATAGTCTTCCAACAAAACATAAGAATTTTAATTAAATTACATTGAATGAATAATGCCTAAAATCAGACTCGGATTTCTATGAACAGAATTGCCCCCGAGGCTCAAATCTCAACCTAGTATGTCTAGGACATGCCAAAAGAAGAAAAGGGATAGCTTTACATACCTCTTCCGCTTCCTACTCGTCTCCGAAATCGAATCTCAAGTTCGCCAAAATCTACAATTTGGTCACAATTACCAAATATGAGTTCCAAGCTTTTATGAATTCAAACTTAAATTCAAATCTGTCTACCGAAATTTCGGCAGCATTTCCCCTATAAGTTCAACATCCCCGAGAATTAACTCGGCCACAATATTAATAACAACACCCACAACAATTCCAACAACATCAAGAATCACAATAAAACACATTCTAACATAATTGCTCTCCTTTTCTACATTATGCAACAACACCCATTCTAACTTCACACTTCCAACCCAACATCAACATTCCCATATTCATTTACTAATTCAAAGTTGTCCAACCATAATTCAATAACATTTCAAGCAATACTCAAGGATTCAAACAATCCCGACAATTCCATATTGTATCCAAAACTTCTACAAATGCAACAAAACCATCCCAACACATTTTTCTACTTAGAAATTCATAACCAACAACAATAATCCACACTTAGAATCTTACTTCCATAATTATATAAAAATTATATAAAAATCACATAATTTCCCATAACAACCCACAACCATTTTCAATACCAACTTGATTCATTAAACCCTTATTTACATCACAAACACCACAACAACACAACTAACAAACTAAATGGAATTTAATTCATCTCCTCCCTTCATTACCATGGCACACGGCCATGCACTACTTCACACACACACACGGCTAGACACATACACATCACAACTCCATAATTCTCATCCAATTCTCATCCAATTCTCATCATCATAACATATATACTTATTCCATAACACAAAAGAATAGAAATCTTACCTTTTTCTTCAAACTTCCACTTGCCAACACAAGCACTTTCTTGCCTTAAAAATTATACCATGTTGAAGAGCATCCTTGAGTTAGTAATATTGCTAGAAAATTATGATTTTTGGATCAAGATTGATGAACTTGGAAGATTTTTCTTTTTTTCTTGAAGGGCCGAACCCCCCTTGATTTGTTTTGCTCTTGCTCTCTTTTGTTTTATGCTTCATGAATGTTCTAAGGGATATGGATATATATTGTCCCTCTTATTTAATTGATCACATGCTTGGTCACATGATCAATTCCTAATGTGGGCTTGGGCCATGGCCTCATGGCTGGCCACCCCCTTTTAATTGGGCCTCATTTTTCTTTTATTTTTTGAGCCCAATTCATTAGAAATCTTATTTTGTAATTCCCGAAACTAATTTCCGAAATTCCAATTTTTGCCCTTGGCCTTCCTCCATATTTCCGCATCAATATTTTTCATGAACAACACACACATATGAAATAAAATCAAATATAGCCCTTATTCCCTACAAAGCAAGATTGTTCCAAATTTTTCCAACTGCGCGGAGATGCGGGATATAACATTCTCCCCCCCCCCCCCCCCCCTTAAAAACATTCGTCCTCGAATGTTAAATTAGTCTTGTAGATTTTTCAAACATTTCGGGGGAGTTCCTTCTTATGAGTGGCACACATAAGGTATTTACTGATTAATGTAATCAATTACAGAATTTAAATTTTTACCTGGAGGCACAGGGAACAGGTGGGGATACTTCTTCTTCATTTCGTCCTCTGCTTCCTAGGTCATTTCTTCTCTATTACTGTTTCGCCATAAGACCTTAACAGAGGGTATATCCTAAGTACGTAGCCTCCTCACCTGGCGATCCAGAATGGTTACAGGTTGCTCCTCATAAGACAATTCCTCCGTCACCTGAATATCTTCGACTGGGAATATTCTGGAAATATTTCAGAAGGGTCACCAACATATTTACGAAACATGGATACACGGAATACCGGATGTACTGACTCCGGATCAGATGGTAAGTCTAGCTCATAGGCGACCTCGCCTACCTTTCAAATAATCTGATACGGTCCGATATACCGCGGACTGAGCTCACCCTTTTTACCGAATCTCATCACACCCTTCATAAGTGACACCTTTGGAAATAGCCAGTCGCCAATCTAGAACTCTAACGGTCGACGTCGTTTATCAGCATAAGATTTTTGTCGACTCTGGGCCGCTAATAGTCGCTCTCGAATCAGTTTCACTTTATCGACTGCCTGCTGGACCACATCTGGACCAATTAATTTAGTTTCGCCCACATCGAACTAACCAATCGGAGATCTGCATTTTCTACCATATAAGGCTTCGTATGGTGTCATCTGGATGTTGGAACGACACCCATTATTATTATAAGAAAATTCAGTTAACAGTAAATGATCACCTCCACTATCCTTGAAATCAATAACATAGACCCGGAGCATATCTTCTAGCATCTGGATAGCGCGCTCGGCCTGTCCGTCGGACTGAGGATGAAATACTGTGCTAAGACTCACCTGAGTCCCCAATCCTTCCTGGAATGATCTCCAGAAATTCGCCGTAAACTGAGCACCTCTGTCAGTTATAATAAATACAGGAATCCCATGAAGTCTTATTATCTCTTTAATATACAATCTGGTACAATCTTCAGCCGAATAAGTAGTTCTATCCAGAAGGAAATGGGCTGACTTCGCCAACCTATGGACAATAATCCAAATAGAATCGTACCTGCGTATAGTGCGCGGTACACCTATAATGGATTCCATGTTAATCGTTTCTCATTTACAAGCTGGAACTTTCATTTCCTGAAGAAATCCGCTGGGCTTTTGATGCCCGATCTTGACTTACTGGCAATTGGCCAACGAACTCTGCAGTGTCTCTTTTCATACCGTCCTTACCAATATAAACATTTAAGATCGCAATATATTTTAGTGAACCCAGGATGAATAGAATACTGAGTATCGTGCTTCGCTCATAATTGGTCGCTGCAGCCTTGCAGCGTCAGGCACACATAATCTGCCTCTGTATAGCAATATCCATCAGGTGAAACCTCGAACTGGGTCTTTTCCTTATCAAGGGTTGTATTTCTCTTATACTGCACCAGATTAGGACCCTCGAATCGACGTTGTTTTACCTCTTCCATAACTGATGATTTAGCAATTCCTCGAACAGAAACCTCAATATCTCAAAAATCTACCAAACGGACTCCAAGGCTGGCTAATTAATGAATTTCACGAACCAATTCCTTCTTACCAAGCTGTACAACAGTCAAACTGCTCATGGACTTGCGGCTAAGTGCATTAGCTATCATCCTGGGTCTTTTGTCATGACCCAGGATGATACAGAATATTGACATCAAAATCTTTCAATAATTTCAGCCATCTTCTCTGCTGTAAATTTAGCTCCTTTTGTTTAAAAAAATATACTTGAGGATTTTGTGGTCCATATAAATATCAACATGGACCCCATATAAATAATGCCTCCATATCTTCAAAGCATGAGTCACCGCAGCTAATTACAGATCATGAGTGGGATAATTTCTTTCGTGCGGTCTGAGCTGCTGGGAAGTATAGGCTATAACTTGACTGTGCTGTACTAATTCACAACCTATCCCAATACCAAAAGCGTCGTAATAAGTAACATACCTAGCTGGCCCCTCGGGAAGAGCTAGAGCTGGAGCTGTAATTAATCTTTCCTTCAGCAACTGGAAACTGCATTCAAAAGTACCGGTTCACTGAAATTCCACTGCCTTCTCCATTAGCTTCGTTAATAGTGCCGTAGTAGACACAAAATTCTCCACAAATCTTCTGTAATATCCAGCCAATCCCAAAAACTTTGAGTACCTCAGTCGATGTCGAAGGCCTAGGCCAATTCTTTACTACTTGATCTTCTGTGTGTCAATTATTTCCGTTTATACGTGCTTTACTTTCATCCGCTCCCCCCCTTTGGGGTTATACTCATACCCTATCCATGTCTTTTCTTTCTAATCTATAACTTGGCTTTTCTTCGTACAAGACCTTAACCAAATCACGAGGCGATGAGGACTCTCGATTATATAGTACAAAATCTTATCTGGTAGCTGGCACTCAAATAATGTAATTGATGTAGCTGTTTATCTTTTAATAATGATATCCTTCCTTCATACCCGTTCCTTATCTTTCGTTCTATTTTATCGATATTCGAATTACTTAATGTTCACATGATTCATCATTCCATGCCATAGGTTTTCCTTTTGCCCTGCACTATTGCATTCCAGTTCCTTTTTGCAAATAATTTCGGGCTTTGGTCATCGGCTCTTTTTGAAGTTCTGCTTAATTACGTTTCTTACTTTTCACATTTCTAACATTTTGATCTCCTTATGTTCTACTCAATTACTCTCTTTTCTTTCCAAATATCGTTGTATCAAAATCTTCCAATCTCAACCTATAGCAAATCAATATCAGTTTATCTCGTAACGTTGGTACCATACCTTTCACCTTATCTCTGTTATATCCCGTATTTTATATGTTCGGATATTTCAAGGTAGTCGTGGCAAAGCTAAGGGAATGACCATCTCCCAAAATTATTTTAATGTACAAGTTGGTTATGAATATTAGTAGTATGGAAATATCGGGAAAGGTTAAGGGTAAAAAGAGGAATTCGCAAAATGGTTCATGGAAATAATGCGGAAGAACAGGGGCAAAACGGGAATTTCACACAAGCATCAGAGATAAATATTATATTATCTGAGTATGAGAATGTATATACATGGCATTTGGAGAGCGTAGGAAGTAAATCGGTTAACGTGATAACTCGATGATAGCCCTCGTAACCATAAGCCAAGGTGGGGCCCACTCATCGGGACTTTATAAAAGACATATAAAGAGATATATGAGTAGGACATATGAAGATACATACGAGTAGTATATGGAAAGTTGAGCAAGTCCAAGAAGGACCCATAAGCCAAAAATAGGCATAAGCCCTCCAAAAGGACGATTTAAGGAAACGTTTTCGGATGATCTGACTTGAAAGGGAAAACACGGAATTATAAGTTTGGAATATGGGAAACCTCTATGAAATAGAAGTTGTAGATAATTGAATTAGCTTTCTAACCATAGGTCGTGGGCCCTCATACGATATCGGGATCAAGCGTTATGACCGTTTTACTGAACGAACATCCAGTCAGAAATTTTAACCCTGCGCGAACGCGCCCAAATGGGGCGCGAACGCGCGCAGAAGGAAATTATTTAACTCTACGCGATCGCGCCAGAAGGCAGCGCGAATGCGCAGAGCATTTTTCCAGCTGCTTCTGGCAGCTTCCAAAACAATTATAAAGAGGGGGAGACCCCCTCATTTTCGTCCCAAAACCACGAAAAACCCCCTAAATATTCCAGAAAATTTCCCAACTTTTCACCACCAAATTTTAGCCCAAACCAGGTATAATTTCCCAATTTCAGTCCGGATAGCGTATAGTTTTCACTGCAGAATCGTATGGCGGTGCGTTGTGGCATAAAAATAAGGTGAAAAGGGGAAGATACAACAATATTAAAAGGAGAAAGGTATGAATCTCTTCCTATTTGTGTTAATACTAGTTTATTTACGAAGAAGGCGCGATTAAATAATTGTATACTGAGTTAATTACTTATAAAAGTTGGAAAACAGCGTGTGGGCTGTTTTATGGAATATGTTGATATGGAAAAAAAAAGATATTATTGATGTTGGTGCTGTTATTGTGTTGTTGGCTGCTGAGTTAAAAATTTGGGCTAGGCATATAAACAGGGGAGATGCTGCCCGAATTTCGGCAGAATATAAAATAGTATAATTTGAATTATGGTACAAGTGTACGATGAAAAGGCTAACATAAGTGTGAATTATCTTAAATGTAGACTTACAAGCTCGGACACATAAGCGTAGCTAATAGGACGTGTAACAGGTATGTTAAGGCTCGTCCCTTTCTTTCTATGGCATGATCCCGATGTTATAATTTTGTAATTGTTTCCATATTGTCCGTGTTTTGAAAGTTAGATGTCTATGATTCTAAGGTATGCTTACTTCCCCGATAACCCGTCAATGTTTTCCAAAACGTTCGTATTTCTCCAAAATAAAGGTTATGGTGTCGTAAGCTCTTATGGCAAAGACGATGGATATGTTTCACGATGACAATGATGATGTCAAGATTGAGAATGTTCTATGATGATTATGATAAGAATGATTTTCCAAAAATGACTTCTGAAAGGTTCATAAAAGGTTGTGAACTTCAAACGCTCATAACTTTCGTATACTAATTCCGATCGACCCTAAATATGTTTCTGAGTCTTCATATGTTACCCATAACGTCCTTATTTTCAAAAGCTAGAAGTTATGAATTCAAAACATTATTTCCTTTCCAAAAATTATAAATGTTTTCCAAAATATACAATTTTTTCTCCAAAATCCAAGTTTTACAATTTTGGAAGTTTTTATAACTAAAACAACGTCTACGAAGTTATGATGACAATAATGAAGCCAGACATGAGAAAGTGTCTATGACGAATATGCCAAGGATATGTTCTTACCATGAATTCGACGATATGAAATGTTAAGCTACTTTTGGATAATGACTACTTTGAAGGTTTTAAAGTATATGAAGTAATATGTTATGATCCTGTTTTATGTTTTCCCGAGATAATGTTCTTCATTGATAGTCTCGCCTTATAATTGTTCCTTCAAGGCGTGACATGACGACCATGATGCTTCCATAATACAATCGGAGGTTACCGACCTTACGTCACTCCGATAGACACATGATTTTCCTTGGGCTCTCATGCATGCTATATATATATATATATATATATATATATATATATATATGGGAGGGGGGAAGAGATACATGTATATGGGGATATGGGGAAGGGAAACATGTTTCATCGCCACCTAGTCAGCTAGCATTATCATCCCGGACGCGGGATATATGGGCGAGCCGACCTATTTCGGCGCTATGTGGGTGAGCCGACTTGTTCGGTGCTATGATATGATATGACCGATAAGCATGCATGCTTTCCGCCCTAAGTGGCATTCATATGTACATGTACTTCAATCAGTCTATGATACATTATATGACTCCCTATGATATGACATGATATGATATGATACGACAGGATATGATATGACATGATATGACATGATACGACAGGACATGATATGACATGACATGATATGATATGACACGATATCATATGACATGATATGTTCCATACGAGATGCCATATGATTCCTTTGTGATTATATCCACTGGTACCTCTCCTTGTATTGTTGTTCATGCCTTACATACTCAGTACATTGCTCGTACTGCCCCTCTTCTTCGGGGGCTGCGTTTCATGCCGCGCAGGTACACCCAGATGAGCCGAAGTCATTATAGAAGATGTTCCAGCGAAGTTGCTGAACTCCAATTGGCCCTGGAGTGTAGCCGAATCAGCGTGCTATACTATGATGTTTTGTTCTATGTTAGAGACTTTACAGACAGAGTCGTGGGTATAGTGTGTCAGCTTTGTAGATGGCTTCGCCCGTCGATATGTTATTACGTTTCATGTCGCGGGCCCCATATGATAATAGACATTACTTATGAAAAAAACAATATTGAGAGCTTACTATGTATTTTATTCTGAATTGATTCCAGAGTTTATATATGTAATAAGAGTCAGCGGGTTCGCTCGGCTCCAAGTATGGGGTCGGGTGCCCATCACACCCTAGTAAGGTCGGGGTGTGACAAAGTGGTATCAGAGCAGGTCGGTCTAAGGGTTGTCTGCAAAGTCGTGTCCAGTAGAGTCCTGTTTATCAGTGTGAAGCCGACCACATTTATAAACAGGAGGCTGCGGGGCATCTAGGAAATGTTGACCTTCTTTCTGTCTTAGATCGTGCGATAGAGCCAAGTCATAGGCAATAAGATTCCTTATACTAACCGTCGATTTTCGCAGACGCCTAGTGGTGACGAAAGAAGACAAGTGACGAGATGGCAAGTTACAAAGGTAAGCCTGGATAATTATTCTGTTACTTGGAACTGGAAGTTCTGATGGGTGAATATGTCATATAGCCGCGTGTTCTGTGAAGTATTGTCGGTACTTGTTACGTACAGATTTTGAAAGGTAAGAATGGAAAAGGAGGTCTGTCAGAATAGATACGCCTAATAGGAAGAGACGGGGACAGAAGATACTGTAAACATGTAATAAGTGAGATGCGTTGTTTCAGAAAGGTTATGGATTTGGGCGTGGCAACGAAGGTGAGATCGCTACCATCGGGAATCTGGAAGTCCAGGACAGGAGGTAGGCATACACACAGGCGGAAGATGAACATCGGGAACCGAAAAGGGTAAAATAGTAATTGTACAAAGAAGAACGTGCTACGAAAATGCCTCGGAAGCTGTAAGAATTCGACTTGTTCCAGAACATGTAATAAAGGTCATGTGAGGAAGCGGACGCGAAAATATCAGCATTAAGGC
Organism: Lycium barbarum; assembly: GCF_019175385.1. Taxonomy (NCBI): domain Eukaryota; kingdom Viridiplantae; phylum Streptophyta; class Magnoliopsida; order Solanales; family Solanaceae; genus Lycium; species Lycium barbarum. Next base: position 71,465,645 of record NC_083338.1, read on the forward strand.
ACCGAATTCCAGTGATGTTTTTGGGTTAAGCGTGCTCAGGTGGGAGCAATTTCATGATGGGTGACCCCCTGAGAAGTATGCAAGAATTCTATAAATTGAGACATGAAAGGCAGATGAGAAGCTAGGGTAACCTAAGGGAAAATAGAGTATATGGGATGGTTGGAGACCATAAGAAGTCGCGCAAGACGAAGCAGACTAGATTGGCGAAGAGACAGAAAGTGCATTACAGCTCGGGAACTAGGATAGGCTTGAATAGCGTTTGGGAATATTTTGTGGGCTAGTTGATAGTAATTATATATATATTTCATATGTGATTGTATCAGTAGACATGTGAGTCTCAGTAACCGACGCTACGGTAAAGAAGACATTAATCAAGTAAGGAAAGCGTAAGTAAAGAGATTGAAACGACGAATTCCAAATATGACAAATAGATGTAGTTCAGAGCGAGAATTTTTGTAGAAACGAGTTCAATAAGATCCAGGGGCTAGTCAGCAAAGAAATAGGGTGATTGAAGGGCATCTTTTAAGATCGGACTAAAAATAATTTATGAGGCATAAAAGAATCAAGCGATATTCCAATGAAAGGGGGCGAATATTAACAAGATATTGGAGTAACAAACATACTTGTTATGGTATAACGGGATGTACCCGAGAATAAGATTATAGACAGACTACAAGACTAGTATGAACATTCGAGGACGAATGTTCCTAAGGGGGGGGGAGGATGTTATATCCCGTATTTTATATGTTCGGATATTTCAAGGTAGTCGTGGCAAAGCTAAGGGAATGACCATCTCCCAAAATTATTTTAATGTACAAGTTGGTTATGAATATTAGTAGTATGGAAATATCGGGAAAGGTTAACGGTAAAAAGAGGAATTCGCAAAATGGTTCATGGAAATAATGCGGAAGAACAGGGGCAAAACGGGAATTTCACACAAGGATCAGAGATAAAGATTATATTATCTGAGTATGAGAATGTATATACATGGCATTTGGAGAGCGTAGGAAGTAAATCGGTTAACGTGATCACTCGATGATAGCCCTCGTCACCATAAGCCAAGGTGGGGCCCACTCATCGGGACTTTATAAAAGACATATAAAGAGATATATGAGTAGGACATATGAAGATACATACGAGTAGTATATGGAAAGTTGAGCAAGTCCAAGAAGGACCCATAAGCCAAAAATAGGCATAAGCCCTCCAAAAGGACGATTTAAGGAAACGTTTTCGGATGATCTGACTTGAAAGGGAACACACGGCATTATAAGTTTGGAATTTGGGAAAACTCTATGAAATAGAAGTTGTAGATAATTGAATTATCTTTCTAACCATAGGTCGTGGGCCCTCATACGATATCGGGATCAAGAGTTATGACCGTTTTACTGAACGAACATCCAGTCAGATAGTTTAACCCTGCGCGAACGCGCCCATATGGGGCGCGAACGCGCAGAAAGAAATTATTTAACTCTACGCGATCGCGCCAGAAGGCAGCGCGAACTCGTAGAGCATTTTTCCAGCTGCTTCTGGAAGCTTCCAAAACAATTATAAAGAGGGGGAGACCCCCTCATTTTCGTCCCAAAACCACGAAAAACCCCCTAAATATTCCAGAAAATTTCCCAACTTTCACCACCAAATTTTAGCCCAAACCAGGTATAATTTCCCAATTTCAGTCCGGATAGCGTATAGTTTTCACTGCAGAATCGTATGGCGGTGCGTTGTGGCATAAAAATAAGGTGAAAAGGGGAAGATACAACAATATTAAAAGGAGAAAGGTATGAATCTCTTCCTATTTGTGTTAATACTAGTTTATTTACGAAGAAGGCGCGATTAAATAATTGTATACTGAGTTAATTACTTATAAAAGTTGGAAAACAGCGTGTGGGCTGTTTTATGGAATATGTTGATATGGAAAAAAAAAGATATTATTGATGTTGGTGCTGTTATTGTGTTGTTGGCTGCTGAGTTAAAAATTTGGGCTAGGCATATAAACAGGGGAGATGCTGCCCGATTTTCGGCAGAATATAAAATAGTATAATTTGAATTATGGTACAAGTGTACGATGAAAAGGCTAACATAAGTGTGAATTATCTTAAATGTAGACTTACAAGCTCGGACACATAAGCGTAGCTAATAGGACGTGTAACAGGTATGTTAAGGCTCGTCCCTTTCTTTCTATGGCATGATCCCGATGTTATAATTTTGTAATTGTTTCCATATTGTCCGTGTTTTGAAAGTTAGATGTCTATGATTCTAAGGTATGCTTACTTCCCCGATAACCCGTCAATGTTTTCCAAAACGTTCGTATTTCTCCAAAATAAAGGTTATGGTGTCGTAAGCTCTTATGGCAAAGACGATGGATATGTTTCACGATGACAATGATGATGTCAAGATTGAGAATGTTCTATGATGATTATGATAAGAATGATTTTCCAAAAATGACTTCTGAAAGGTTCATAAAAGGTTCTGAACTTCAAACGCTCATAACTTTCGTATACTAATTCCGATCGACCCTAAATATGTTTCTGAGTCTTCATATGTTACCCATAACGTCCTTATTTTCAAAAGCTAGAAGTTATGAATTCAAAACATTATTTCCTTTCCAAAAATTATAAATGTTTTCCAAAATATACAATTTTTTCTCCAAAATCTAAGTTTTACAATTTTGGAAGTTTTTATAACTAAAACAACGTCTACGAAGTTATGATGACAATAATGAAGCCAGACATGAGAAAGTGTCTATGACGAATATGCCAAGGATATGTTCTTACCATGAATTCGACGATATGAAATGTTAAGCTACTTTTGGATAATGACTACTTTGAAGGTTTTAAAGTATATGAAGTAATATGTTATGATCCTGTTTTATGTTTTCCCGAGATAATGTTCTTCATTGATAGTCTCGCCTTATAATTGTTCCTTCAAGGCGTGACATGACGACCATGATGCTTCCATAATACAATCGGAGGTTACCGACCTTACGTCACTCCGATAGACACATGACTTTCCTTGGGCTCTCATGCATGCTATATATATATATATATATATATATGGGAGGGGGGAAGAGATACATGTATATGGGGATATGGGGAAGGGAAACATGTTTCATCGCCACCTAGTCAGCTAGCATTATCATCCCGGACGCGGGATATATGGGCGAGCCGACCTATTTCGACGCTATGTGGGTGAGCCGACTTGTTCGGTGCTATGATATGATATGACCGATAAGCATGCATGCATTCCGCCCTAAGTGGCATTCATATGTACATGTACTTCAATCAGTCTATGATACATTATATGACTCCCTATGATATGACATGATATGATATGATACGACAGGATATGATATGACATGATATGACATGATACGACAGGACATGATATGACATGACATGATATGATATGACACGATATCATATGACATGATATGTTCCATACGAGATGCCATATGATTCCTTTGTGATTATATCCACTGGTACCTCTCCTTGTATTGTTGTTCATGCCTTACATACTCAGTACATTGCTCGTACTGCCCCTCTTCTTCGGGGGCTGCGTTTCATGCCGCGCAGGTACACCCAGATGAGCCGAAGTCATTATAGAAGATGTTCCAGCGAAGTTGCTGAACTCCAATTGGCCCTGGAGTGTAGCCGAATCAGCGTGCTATACTATGATGTTTTGTTCTATGTTAGAGACTTTGCAAACAGAGTCGTGGGTATAGTGTGTCAGCTTTGTTGACGGCTTCGCCCGTCGATATGTTATTACGTTTCATGTCGCGGGCCCCATATGATAATAGACATTACTTATGAAAAAAACAATATTGAGAGCTTACTATGTATTTTATTCTGAATTGATTCCAGAGTTTATATATGTAATAAGAGTCAGCGGGTTCGCTCGGCTCCAAGTATGGGGTCGGGTGCCCATCACACCCTAGTAAGGTCGGGGTGTGACAAAGTGGTATCAGAGCAGGTCGGTCTAAGGGTTGTCTGCAAAGTCGTGTCCAGTAGAGTCCTGTTTATCAGTGTGAAGCCGACCACATTTATAAACAGGAGGCTGCGGGGCATCTAGGAAATGTTGACCTTCTTTCTGTCTTAGATCGTGCGATAGAGCCAAGTCATAGGCAATAAGATTCCTTATACTAACCGTCGATTTTCGCAGACGCCTAGTGGTGACGAAAGAAGACAAGTGACGAGATGGCAAGTTACAAAGGTAAGCCTGGATAATTATTCTGTTACTTGGAACTGGAAGTTCTGATGGGTGAATATGTCATATAGCCGCGTGTTCTGTGAAGTATTGTCGGTACTTGTTACGTACAGATTTTGAAAGGTAAGAATGGAAAAGGAGGTCTGTCAGAATAGATACGCCTAATAGGAAGAGACGGGGACAGAAGATACTGTAAACATGTAATAAGTGAGATGCGTTGTTTCAGAAAGGTTATGGATTTGGGCGTGGCAACGAAGGTGAGATCGCTACCATCGGGAATCTGGAAGTCCAGGACAGGAGGTAGGCATACACACAGGCGGAAGATGAACATCGGGAACCGAAAAGGGTAAAATAGTAATTGTACAAAGAAGAACGTGCTACGAAAATGCCTCGGAAGCTGTAAGACTTCGACTTGTTCCAGAACATGTAATAAAGGTCATGTGAGGAAGCGGACGCGAAAATATCAGCATTAAGGCACCGAATTCCAGTGATGTTTTTGGGTTAAGCGTGCTCAGGTGGGAGCAATTTCATGATGGGTGACCCCCTGAGAAGTATGCAAGAATTCTATAAATTGAGACATGAAAGGCAGATGAGAAGCTAGGGTAACCTAAGGGAAAATAGAGTATATGGGATGGTTGGAGACCATAAGAAGTCGCGCAAGACGAAGCAGACTAGATTGGCGAAGAGACAGAAAGTGCATTACAGCTCGGGAACTAGGATAGGCTTGAATAGCGTTTGGGAATATTTTGTGGGCTAGTTGATAGTAATTATATATATATTTCATATGTGATTGTATCAGTAGACATGTGAGTCTCAGTAACCGACGCTACGGTAAAGAAGACATTAATCAAGTAAGGAAAGCGTAAGTAAAGAGATTGAAACGACGAATTCCAAATATGACAAATAGATGTAGTTCAGAGCGAGAATTTTTGTAGAAACGAGTTCAATAAGATCCAGGGGCTAGTCAGCAAAGAAATAGGGTGATTGAAGGGCATCTTTTAAGATCGGACTAAAAATAATTTATGAGGCATAAAAGAATCAAGCGATATTCCAATGAAAGGGGGCGAATATTAACAAGATATTGGAGTAACAAACATACTTGTTATGGTATAACGGGATGTACCCGAGAATAAGATTATAGACAGACTACAAGACTAGTATGAACATTCGAGGACGAATGTTCCTAAGGGGGGGGGGGGAGGATGTTATATCCCGTATTTTATATGTTCGGATATTTCAAGGTAGTCGTGGCAAAGCTAAGGGAATGACCATCTCCCAAAATTATTTTAATGTGCAAGTTGGTTATGAATATTAGTAGTATGGAAATATCGGGAAAGGTTAACGGTAAAAAGAGGAATTCGCAAAATGGTTCATGGAAATAATGCGGAAGAACAGGGGCAAAACGGGAATTTCACACAAGGATCAGAGATAAAGATTATATTATCTGAGTATGAGAATGTATATACATGGCATTTGGAGAGCGTAGGAAGTAAATCGGTTAACGTGATCACTCGATGATAGCCCTCGTCACCATAAGCCAAGGTGGGGCCCACTCATCGGGACTTTATAAAAGACATATAAAGAGATATATGAGTAGGACATATGAAGATACATACGAGTAGTATATGGAAAGTTGAGCAAGTCCAAGAAGGACCCATAAGCCAAAAATAGGCATAAGCCCTCCAAAAGGACGATTTAAGGAAACGTTTTCGGATGATCTGACTTGAAAGGGAACACACGGCATTATAAGTTTGGAATTTGGGAAAACTCTATGAAATAGAAGTTGTAGATAATTGAATTATCTTTCTAACCATAGGTCGTGGGCCCTCATACGATATCGGGATCAAGAGTTATGACCATATGGGGCGCGAACGCGCAGAAAGAAATTATTTAACTCTACGCGATCGCGCCAGAAGGCAGCGCGAACTCGTAGAGCATTTTTCCAGCTGCTTCTGGAAGCTTCCAAAACAATTATAAAGAGGGGGAGACCCCCTCATTTTCGTCCCAAAACCACGAAAAACCCCCTAAATATTCCAGAAAATTTCCCAACTTTCACCACCAAATTTTAGCCCAAACCAGGTATAATTTCCCAATTTCAGTCCGGATAGCGTATAGTTTTCACTGCAGAATCGTATGGCGGTGCGTTGTGCCATAAAAATAAGGTGAAAAGGGGAAGATACAACAATATTAAAAGGAGAAAGGTATGAATCTCTTCCTATTTGTGTTAATACTAGTTTATTTACGAAGAAGGCGCGATTAAATAATTGTATACTGAGTTAATTACTTATAAAAGTTGGAAAACAGCGTGTGGGCTGTTTTATGGAATATGTTGATATGGAAAAAAAAAGATATTATTGATGTTGGTGCTGTTATTGTGTTGTTGGCTGCTGAGTTAAAAATTTGGGCTAGGCATATAAACAGGGGAGATGCTGCCCGATTTTCGGCAGAATATAAAATAGTATAATTTGAATTATGGTACAAGTGTACGATGAAAAGGCTAACATAAGTGTGAATTATCTTAAATGTAGACTTACAAGCTCGGACACATAAGCGTAGCTAATAGGACGTGTAACAGGTATGTTAAGGCTCGTCCCTTTCTTTCTATGGCATGATCCCGATGTTATAATTTTGTAATTGTTTCCATATTGTCCGTGTTTTGAAAGTTAGATGTCTATGATTCTAAGGTATGCTTACTTCCCCGATAACCCGTCAATGTTTTCCAAAACGTTAGTATTTCTCCAAAATAAAGGTTATGGTGTCGTAAGCTCTTATGGCAAAGACGATGGATATGTTTCACGATGACTATGATGATGTCAATATTGAGAATGTTCTATGATGATTATGATAAGAATGATTTTCCAAAAATGACTTCTGAAATGTTCGTAAAAGGTTCTGAACTTCAAACGCTCATAACTTTCGTATACTAATTCCGATCGACCCTAAATATGTTTCTGAGTCTTCATATGTTCCCCATAACGTCCTTATTTTAAAAAGCTAGAAGTTATGAATTCAAATCATTATTTCCTTTCCAAAAATTATAAATGTTTTCCAAAATATACAATTTTTCTCCAAAATCCAAGTTTTACAATTTTGAAAGTTTTTATAACTAAAACAACGTCTACGAAGTTATGATGACAATAATGAAGCCAGACATGACAAAGTGTCTATGACGAATATGCAAAGGATATGTTCTTACCATGAATACGACGATATGAAATGTTAAGCTACTTTTGGATAATGACTACTTTGAAGGTTTTAAAGTATATGAAGTAATGTGTTATGATCCTGTTTTATGTTTTCCCGAGATAATGTTCTTCATTGATAGTCTCGCCTTATAATTGTTCCTTCAAGGCGTGACATGACGACCATGATGCTTCCATAATACAATCGGAGGTTACCGACCTTACGTCACTCCGATAGACACATGACTTTCCTTGGGCTCTCATGCATGCTATATATATATATATATATATATATATATATGGGAGGGGGGAAGAGATACATGTATATGGGGATATGGGGAAGGGAAACATGTTTCATCGCCACCTAGTCAGCTAGCATTATCATCCTGGACGCGGGATATATGGGCGAGCCGACCTATTTCGACGCTATGTGGGTGAGCCGACTTGTTCGGTGCTATGATATGATATGACCGATAAGCATGCATGCATTCCGCCCTAAGTGGCATTCATATGTACATGTACTTCAATCAGTCTATGATACATTATATGACTCCCTATGATATGACATGATATGATATGATACGACAGGATATGATATGACATGATATGACATGATACGACAGGACATGATATGACATGACATGATATGATATGACACGATATCATATGACATGATATGTTCCATACGAGATGCCATATGATTCCTTTGTGATTATATCCACTGGTACCTCTCCTTGTATTGTTGTTCATGCCTTACATACTCAGTACATTGCTCGTACTGACCCCTCTTCTTCGGGGGCTGCGTTTCAAGCCGCGCAGGTACACCCAGATGAGCCGAAGTCATTATAGAAGATGTTCCAGCGAAGTTGCTGAACTCCAATTGGCCCTGGAGTGTAGCCGAATCAGCGTGCTATACTATGATGTTTTGTTTTATGTTAGAGACTTTGCAGACAGAGTCGTGGGTATAGAGTGTCAGCTTTGTATACGGCTTCGCCCGTCGATATGTTATTACGTTTCATGTCGCGGGCCCCTTATGATAATAGACATTACTTATGAAAAAAAAAATATTGAGAGCTTACTATGTATTTTATTCTGAATTGATTCCAGAGTTTATATATGTAATAAGAGTCAGCGGGTTCGCTCGGCTCCAAGTATGGGGTCGGGTGCCCATCACACCCTAGTAATGTCGGGGTGTGACAGTCTCATAAATTCTGTGCACTTAACGTCTTCCATATATTACAACACTGGCTGTTCGGGTTCACCTATCGATCAACATAGTTATAAAAGGGGAGTCATGTACATACATATATATTACTGTCATTTCTTTTACAAGACATCTGCAATCACTTGTTCAAACCTACTCTAATTCTAGAGCTGCGTTCCTCTTTCTTCTTTCTTTTCACCAATCTGTTCCGTCTCAGCTCACGCGACCCCTATAAAGTCTCTAACCATTCCACATACTCTAATTCCCTTTAGGTTACCTCAAACTTCCTATTTGTCTCTTATTTCCGTATTTGATGATATTTTTGCACATTTCCCAGGGGGTCACCCATCCCAAAATTGCTCTGGCCCTAGCACGCTTAACCTTAAAACTTTAGTGCATTTAGGTGCGTTAAGGCCGGTATAATCACATTAACTGCCCCGCATGACCCTTATCGCGTAATTTTAGGCAAGTCGGGGTCTTAACAATTTCCAAAACGTTCTCGTAGCGGGTCCCACTCCGATCTAGAGAGGATTCTTTTATTTTTCTGACCATATAATTACCGTGTCGCCCCTTATCTAAATCCTCAATACTTACCTTCGTCTATATATCTAATTCTACACAGCCCACAAGTTTAAATTTTTAATCCACAAATTCCAACGCCAATCAGTCGCCGGGAACTGGTAAAATATTTCTGTAAGGCTCTCTCCAACCACTAGCAGAAGGAAACTAGAGTCCGACAAACATCACAGAACTTCATAGTACTTAATTAACATAATTATCTCCATGTATATATATATATATATATATATATATATATATATATATATATATTGAGTCGTGAGCGAACCGTTTAATTCGCAACTGCTTGTCACACGCTTTGTATTTTTCCAATGAGGTGAACTTAATCGCTCGATATTTTTGCCCCCCCCCCCCCCCAACATAGGCTTTAATAAAGCAAAGTGTGGTTGGAACATATTTTGGTCCGTTTAAATAAATTAAGAATTTGCTGGTCATATATGCTTTCTCGAAATCAAAATTTCCCACATAAGGACGGTGCTTCGTACGAATGACATGGAGGGTACCTCTTAAACTTTAATCCAACATAATAAATTTACTCCGTCGGTATCGACTCTCATGACATGTTAAGAACTTATATCTCATTTTCCTTTTTTTTTTTTTTTTTTTATAATGCTGAAAAAAAATTTGGGCAGAGGTTCCTCTGTACTTCTTACTATCCCAATACCTGCACGCAGAAATACCAACAATGCCTCACAGGGCCAACATATATACGTACGTATCATATCGTATCGTAGCCACACAGGGCTAATAATTTCAAGTAAAAATATGAAAATGTCGAGATTTACCTTACATACATAACTCAAATGACACCGGTGGCACTTTCCTGTTTACTTTTCTGTTCAATCTTCAACTTTATATTTCAATCATACTTCAAATAACTTCCTCGACATACATCTTTCATACCATTTCTTACCTGAGTACTGTATAGCTTCCAATATCATCAGTCATTGTCTTCTGTCGATGCCGTTTTTTGGCTGAAATCAAAGGTTAGTAGAAAGGAATTCATTTCCTACGGCTGGCTCTATCGCACGGTCTAAGATTCAAAGAAAGGTAACACCCTAAATGTCCTGTAGTCTCCTATTTATAGATGTGGTGCACAACACACCGATAAACAAGACTCTACGAGACACGACCTGTAGATATTCCGAGGACAAACCGCTCTGATACCACTTTTGTCACGACCCAGGATGATACAGAATATTGACATCAAAATCTTTCAATAATTTAAGCTATCTTCTCTGCTGCAAATGTAGCTCCTTTTGTTTAAAAAAATATACTAGAGGCTTTTGTGGTCCATATAAATATCAACATGGACCCCATATAAATAATGCCTCCATATCTTCAAAGCATGAGTCACAGCAGCTAATTTCAGATCATGAGTGGGATAATTTATTTCGTGCGGTCTGAGCTGCTGGGAAGCATAGGCTATAACTTGACTGTGCTGCACTAATTCATAACCAATCCTAATACCAAAAGCGTCGTAATAAGTAACATACCCAGCTAGCCCCTCGGGAAGAGCTAGAGCTGGAGCTATAATTAATTTTTCCTTCAGCAACTGGAAACTGCATTCAAAAGTACCGGTTAACTGAAATTCCACTGCCTTCTGAATTAGCTTCGTTAATTGTGCCGTAGTAGATACAAAGTTCTCCACAAATCTTCTGTAATATCCGGCCAATCCCAAAAAATTTGCGTACCTCAGTCGATGTCGAAGGCCTAGGCCAATTCTTTACTACTTGATCTTCTGTGTGTCAATTATTTCCGTTTATACGTGATTTACTTTCATCCGCTCTCCCCCTTTGGGGTTATACTCATAACCTATCCATGTCTTTTCTTTCTAATCTATAACTTGGCTTTTCTTCGTGCAAGACCTTAACCAAATCACGAGGCGATGAGGACTCTCGATTATATAGTACAAAATCTTATCTGGTAGCTGGCACTCAAATATTGTAATTGATGTAGCAGTTTATCTTTTAATAATGATATCCTTCCTTCATACCCGTTCCTTATCTGTCGTTCTATTTTCTCGATAGTCGAATTACTTAATATTCACATGATTCATCATTCCATGCCATAGGTTTTCCTTTTGCCCTGCACTATTGCATTCCAGTTCCTTTTTGCAAATAATTTCAGGCTTTGCTCATCGGCTCTTTTTGAAGTTCTGCTTAATTACGTTTCTTACTTTTCACTTTTCTAACATTTTGATCTCCTTATGTTCTACTCAATTACTCTCTTTTCTTTCCAAATATCGTTGTATCAAAATCTTCCAATCTCAACCTATAGCAAATCAATATCAGTTTATCTCGTAACGTTGGTACCATACCTTTCACCTTGTCTCATAAATTCTGTGCACTTAACGTCTTCCATATATTAGAACACTAGCTATTAGGGTTCACCTATCGATCAACATAGTTATAAAAGGGGAGTCCTGTACATACATACATATTACTGTCATTTCTTTTACAAGACATCTGCAATCACTTGTTCAAACCTACTCTAATTCTAGAGCTGCGTTGCTCTTTCTTTTTTCTTTTCACCAATCTGTTCCGTCTCAGCTCACGCGACCCCTATAAAGTCTCTAACCATTCCACATACTCTAATTCCCTTTAGGTTACCTCAAACTTCCTATTTGTCTCTTATATCCGTATTTGTGGAAAAGTTTGCACATTTCCCAGGGGGTCACCCATCCCAAAATTGCTCTGGCCCTAGCACGCTTAACCTTAAAACTTTAGTGCATTTAGGTGCGTTAAGGCCGGTATAATCACATTAACTGCCCCGCACGACCCTTATCGCGTAATTTTAGGCAAGTCGGGGTCTTAACAATTTCCAAAACGTTCTCGTAGCGGGTCCCACTCCGATCTAGAGAGGATTCTTTTACTTTTCTGACCATATAATTACTGTGTCGCCCCTTATCTAAATCCTCAATACTTACCTCCGTCTATATGTCTAATTCCACACAGCCCACAAGTTTAAATTCTTATTCCACAAATTCCAACGCCAATCAGTCGTCGGGAACTAGTAAAATATTTCTGTAAGGCTCTCTACAACCACTAGCAGAAGGAAACTAGAGTCCGACAAACATCACAGAACTTCATAGTACTTAATTAACATAATTATCTCCATGTATATATATATATATATATATATATATATATATATATATATATATATATATATATATATTTTTTGTTTTTTGAGTCGTGAGCGAACCGTTTAATTCCCGACTGCTTGTCACACGCTTTGTATTTTTCCAATGAGGTGAACTTAATCGCTGGACATTTTTGCCCCCCAACATAGGCTTTTCTAAAGCAAAGTGTGGTTGGAACGTATTTTGGTCCGTTTAAATAAATTAAGAATTTGCTGGTCATATATGCTTTCTCGAAATCAAAACTTCCCACATAAGGACGGTGCTTCTTACGAATGACATGGAGGGTATCTCTTAAACTTTAATCCAACATAATAGATTTACTCCGTCGGTATCGACTTTCAAGACATATTAAGAACTTATATCTCATTTTCCTTTTTTTTTATTTTTTTTTTATTTTTTTATATAATGCTGAAAAAAAATTTGGGCAGAGGTTCCTCTGTACTTCTTACTATCCCAATACCTGCACGCAGAAATACCAACAATGCCTCACAGGGCCAAAATATATACGTACGTATCATATCGTATCGTAGCCACACAGGGCTAATAATTTCAAGTAAAAATAGGAAAATGTCGAGATTTACCTTACATACATAACTCAAATGACACCGGTGGCACTTTCCTGTTTACTTTTCTGTTCAACCTTCAACTTTATATTTCAATCATACTTCAAATAACTTCCTCGACATACATCTTTCATACCATTGCTTTCCTGAGTACTGTATAGCTTCCAATATCATCAGTCATTGTCTTCTGTCGATGCCGTTTTTTGGCTGAAATCAAAGGTTAGTAGAAAGGAATTCATTTCCTACGGCTGGCTCTATCGCACGGTCTAAGATTCAAAGAAAGGTAACACCCTAAATGTCCTGTAGCCTCCTGTTTATAGATGTGGTGCACAACAAACCGATAAACAAGACTCTACGAGACACGGCCTGTAGACATTCCGAGGACAAACTACTCTGATACCACTTTTGTCACGACCCAGGATGATACAGAATATTGACATCAAAATCTTTCAATAATTTAAGCCATCTTCTCTATTGCAAATTTAGCTCCTTTTGTTTAAAAAAATGTACTGGAGGCTTTTGTGGTCCATATAAATATCAACATGGACCCCATATAAATAATGCCTCCATATCTTCAAAGCATGAGTCACCGCAGCTAATTTCAGATCACGAGTGGGATAATTTCTTTCGTGCGGTCTGAGCTGCTGGGAAGCATAGGCTATAACTTGACTGTGTTGTACTAATTCATAGCCTATCCCAATACCAAAAGCGTCGTAATAAGTAACATACCCAGCTGGCCCCTCGAGAAGAGCTAGAGCTGGAGCTGTAATTAATTTTTCCTTCAGCAACTGGAAACTGCATTCAAAAGTACCGGTTCACTGAAATTCCACTGCCTTCTCAATTAGCTTCGTTAATAGTGCCGTAGTAGACACAAAGTTCTCCACAAATCTTCTGTAATATCCTGCAAATCCCAAAAATTTTGCGTACCTCAGTCGATGTCGAAGGCCTAGGCCAATTCTTTACTACTTGATCTTCTGTGTGTCAATTATTTCCGTTTATACGTGCTTTACTTTCATCCGCTCTCCCCCTTTGGGGTTATACTCATACCCTATCCATGTCTTTTCTTTCTAATCTATAACTTGGCTTTTCTTCGTACAAGACCTTAACCAAATCACGAGGCGATGAGGACTCTCGATTATATACACTAAAATCTTATCTGGTAGCTGGCACACAAGTAATGTAATTGATGTAGCAGTTTATCTTTTAATAATGATATCCTTGTTTCATACCCGTTCCTTATCTGTCGTTCTATTTTCTCGATAGTCGAATTACTTAATATTCACATGATTCATCATTCCGTGCCATAGGTTTTCCTTTTGCCCTGCACTATTGCATTCCAGTTCCTTTTTGCAAATAATTTCGGTCTTTGCTCATCGGCTCTTTTTGAAGTTCTGCTTAATTACATTTCTTACTTTTCACTTTTCTAACATTTTGATCTCCTTATGTTCTACTCAATTACTCTCTTTTCTTTCCAAATATCGTTGTATCAAAATCTTCCAATCTCAACCTATAGCAAATCAATATCAGTTTATCTCGTAACGTTGGTACCATACCTTTCACCTTGTCTCATAAATTCTGTGCACTTAACGTCTTCCATATATTACAACACTAGCTGTTAGGGTTCACCTATCGATCAACATAGTTATAAAAGGGGATTCCTGTACATACATATATATTACTGTCATTTCTTTTACAAGACATCTGCAATCACTTTTTCAAACCTACTCTAATTCTAGAGCTGCGTTGCTCTTTCTTCTTTCTTTTCACCATTCTGTTCCGTCTCAGCTCACGCGACCCCTATAAAGTCTCTAACCATTCCACATACTCTAATTCCCTTTAGGTTAACTCAAACTTCCTATTTGTCTCTTATATCCGTATTTGTGGATATTTTTGCACATTTCCCAAGGGGTCACCCATCCCAAAATTGCTCTGGCCCTAGCACGCTTAACCTTAAAACTTTAGTGCATTTAGGTGCGTTAAGGCCGGTATAATCACATTAACTGCCCCGCACGACCCTTATCGCGTAATTTTAGGCAAGTCGGGGTCTTAACAATTTCCAAAACGTTCTCGTAGCGGGTCCCACTCCGATCTAGAGAGGATTCTTTTACTTTTCTGACCATATAATTACCGTGTCGCCCCCTATCTAAATCCTCAATACTTACCTTCGTCTATATGTCTAATTCTACACAGCCCACAAGTTTAAATTTTTATTCCACAAATTCCAACGCCAATCAGTCGTCGGGAACTGGTAAAATATTTCTGTAAGGCTCTCTCCAACCACTAGCAGAAGGAAACTAGAGTCCGACAAACATCACAGAACTTCATAGTACTCAATTAACATAATTATCTCCATGTATATATATATATATATATATTTATTTATTTTTTTGAGTCGTGAGCGAACCATTTAATTCCCGACTGCTTGTCACACTCTTTGTATTTTTCCAATGAGGTGAACTTAATCGTTGCACATTTTTTCCCCCCAACATAGGCTTTTCTAAAGCAAAGTGTGGTTGGAACGTATTTTGGTCCGTTTAAATAAATTAAAAATTTGCTGGTCATATATGCTTTCTCGAAAACAAAATTTCTCACATAAGGACGGTGCTTCTTACGAATGACATGGAGGGTATCTCATAAACTTTAATCCAACATAATAGATTTACTCCGTCGGTATCGACTTTCAAGACATGTTAAGAACTTATATCTCATTTTCCTTTTTTTTTTTTTTGAGCCCAATTCATTAGTAATCTTATTTTGTAATTCCCGAAACTAATTTCCGAAATTCCAATTTTTTCCCTTGGCCTTCCTCCATATTTCCGCATCAATATCTTTCATGAACAACACACACATATGAAATAAAATCAAATATAGCCCTTATTCCCTACAAAGCAAGATTGTTCCAAATTTTTCCAAATGCACGGAGATGCGGGATATAACAGTAGGTGATTTCCAGTATGCAGCAGCAAGAAGGATACCAAATGGTTCAATTTTGATAGCAGAAGCAATGGCACTACATGAGGGACTTAAGTACTGTGTTACACACAGTCTGTTACCAGTGGTGTTGGAAACAGATTCAATGACTATGAAGATGATCTTAACTGGTCAGTGGGAGACTCCATGGAGTATATCAATGATCATAAATGATATCTCAAGGTTGAGGAGGGATAAGGGAGTAAGGGTGGAACATGTGCTGAGAGAAGGAAATGGACTGGCTGATTTTTTAACTAACTATGCTTTTGATTTTGCAGGTGATCATCATTTTCAGAGTTTTACTTCACTTCCTGTGAAAGCAAGGAAAATTCTAAATACAGAGAAGTCACATATACCATACATGAGGATCAGGCTAGATAAGGACCATCACATCCCTGGAGATTAATAACAACCTGGAGAGCAGTAGCAGCAACAAGTTTCCATCTCAACATGCCATGTATAGCACATGGACCTGTATGAAACTGTCACACCCTAATACCCCTAGGGTGTGATGGGCACCCGACCCCATATCGGGAGCCGAGCGAACCCACAGACGCTTATTACACACATAATTTCTTCGGACTCTGAAATCAAATAAAAGTTAAATACATAGTAAGCTTTCAAAATCTTTCTTTTATCGATGTTTTCAAATCAGACAAAACCTGTAATCATATAGAGGTTATCACATAATACGGAATGACATATCGGCTGATGGAGCCGCTTACAAAACCGACAACCAATACCCACGACTCTGTCTGCAAAGTCTCTAACATCAATCCAGAAAGCATATCATACAAACTCTGACTCGGCAACACTCCAGGAGCAAATGGAGCATGCCATCTCCGCTGGGACATCTTCTATAATAGCTTCAACTCATCTGGGTGTACCTGCGCGGCATGAAACGCAGCCCCCGAAGAAAAGGGGGTCAGTACGGAATATGTAAAGCATGACACACAGAAAACAGAACCATATCCGAAGCAAACAGTACAAGAGTGAGTACATTATCCAGATTACCAAAGCGTTCATTTTCCAATCGCAAATCGTGTATACAGAGGTCTTATGTTGGAAATGGTACAGATCCAGAATATCAGAATGCTTGTTTTCCAGACACAGATCATGTATGCCGATATCTTATGTCAGAAGAAGTACAGAAGGTACCGAATGCCAAAGTGCTTACTTTCCAAACACAAATCATGCATGACAGAATCATATATCATATATGCATATAACGTGCCCCGGCCCTCCCGTGAGGGACGCGATAGATCATATATCATGTAAGCATATAACGTGCCCCGGCCCTCCCGTGAGGGACGCGGTAAATCATATATCATGTAAACATATAACGTGCCCCGGCCCTCGGTGAGGGACGCGGTGAATCATGTATCATGTAGGTCAATATCATGTATCATATATGCATGTAACGTGCCCCAGCCCTCCATTGAGGGACGCGGTAACTGAAATCATGTATGCCAATGTAATGTATCATGTATGCATGTAACGTGCCCCGACCCTCTTTTGCGGGACGCGGTGAATATGCATCCTGGCCACCACCCCGTCATCATATCATACATATAACATGCCCCGGTCCGCAAGTGAGAGGGACGCGGTGAACAATGCAGAGAAGTACGCACGAGAACATGTCCTAGCCCGGGCTCAATGAAATCCAAACTGAGGCTTGCACGAACAGAGTAGTACGAAACCATATGCACACAAATCAAGACTCGATAAATACGTACACATACTGACATCTGAAGGCTCATAAACAAGTTTCGGGTCAATCCAATTTAGTATGAGAAAGTTACGAGCGTTTGAAGTACAGAACGCTCTATAAGCGTTTCAGAAGCTATTTTTGGAAAATCAAAGCAACAACCATATCAAGTATCTGTCGGATATCGTTTTGGATCAAATCAAACCTAACTTTTGGAACCATATGTACGTGAAAGTTACGGACATTTTTACCACAGAACCTTTACGAACATTTCAAAGCAAATCCGAGATCTTTTACGAAAGTTACGGACATTAAAACTTACGGATCTCTTCTAGAAACACATTTCTTTATGCTTATCTCGTTATTCAATCATATAATAAGCTAGATCATATCAGACATACTTATATCAGAAGTGAATCAGAATCATAGACAACCTCGGAAACATATCGAACAGAGTTTCGGAATCACGGGTACATATCAAGACCATATGACGTAACTCATTCATTTAGTAGTCATTCAATAGACTCAACCATACGAAACATGCTCATGACAAAGGAGGATAAGCATCATAACCAAACTCAGAATCAAAGAATAGAGTTACCCCGAGGTGCGTGTCATGTCATACCTTATGTCACACCCCGACCTTACTAGGGTGTGATGGGCACCCGACCCCATACTTGGAGCCGAGCGAACCCGCTGACTCTTATTACATATATAAACTCTGGAATCAATTCAGAATAAAATACATAGTAAGCTCTCAATATTTTTTTTTTATTTTTATAAGTAAAGTCTATCATCGTATGGGACCCGTGACGTGAAACATAATAACATATCGACGGGCGAAGCCGTCTACAAAGCTGACACTCTATACCCACGACTCTGTCTGTAAAGTCTCTAACATAGCACAAAACATCATAGTATAGCACGCTGATTCGGCTACACTCCAGGGCCAAGTGGAGCTCGCCAACTTCGCTGGAACATCTTCTATAATGGCTTCAGCTCATCTGGGTGTACCTGCGCGGCATGAAACGCAGCCCCCGAAGAAGAGGGGTCAGTTTGATCAATGTACTGAGTATGTAAGGCATGAACGACAATACCAGGAGAGGTACCAGTGGAGATAATCACAAAGGAATCATATGGCATCTCGTATGGAACATATCATGTCATATCATATCGTGTCATATCATATCATGTCATATCGTATCATATCCTGTCATATCATAGCATATCATGTCGTATCATATCATATCATGTCATATCATAGCATATCGTATCCTGTCGTATCATATCATATCATGTCATATCATATCATATCGTATCCTGTCGTATCATATCATATCATGTCATATCATATCATATCATAGGGAGTCATATAGCGTATCATAGGCTGATTGAGATACCTGTACAAATGAATGCCACTTAGGGCGGAAACCATGCATGCTTATCGGGTCATATCATATCATAGCACCGAACAAGTCGGCTCGCCATATATCCCGCGTCCGGGCATCCCGCGTCCGGGCATCCCGCGTCCGGGATGATAATGCCAGCTGACCAGGTGGCGATGAAACATGTTTCCCTTCCCCATATCCCCATATACATGTATCCCTTCCCCCCTCCCATATACATATATAGCATGCATGAGAGCCCAAGGAAAGTCATGTGTCTATCGGAGTGACGTAAGGTCGGTAACCTCCGCTTGTATTATGGAATCATCATGGTCGTCATGTCACGCCTTGAAGGAACAATTATAAGGCGAGACTATCAATGAAGAACATTATCTCGGGAAAACATAAAACAAGATCATAACATATTACTTCATATACTTTAAAACCTTCAAAGTAGTCGTTATCCAAAAGTAGCTTAACATTTCATATCGTCGTATTCATGGTAAGAACATATCCTTGGCATATTCGTCATAGACACTTTCTCATGTCTGGCTTCATTATTGTCATCATAACTTCGTAGACGTTGTTTTAGTTATAAAAACTTTCAAAATCGTAAAACTTGGATTTTGGAGAAAAATATATATTTTGGAAAACATTTATAACTTTTGGAAAGGAAATCATGTTTTGAATTCATAACTTCTAGCTTTTGAAAACAAGGACGTTATGGGGAACATTTATAAGACTACATCATAGGATTCATGCCATAGAAAGAAAGGGCTTAGCCTTAACATACCTGCGTCGCGCCTTACTAGCTACGCTTATTCGTTCAACTTGTTAATCTACATTCAAGGGAGTTCACACATTCATTAGATCTTTTGTCATATACTTGCCTTAACCTTTCAAGCACATTCATTTATATTCTGCCGGAATTTCGGCAGCATTTCCCCTGTAAATACACCACCCCCGAGATTCTAACTCGGCCAAATTTGGCAACAACAATCCGAGAATGGAACTCGGCCAAACCAACAACGATACCAACAATTTTTCTAGCCACATTTCAATATTCATTTCAATCCGATTCAATTCAATTCAATTCAATTCAATTCGATTCACATAATCTTTCAACGACTTAATCAACATATTACTTTACCCAAAACCTTCCAATTCAACAACAACCATGCATATCATCATCATTCATGTATGCTAACCTCGACAACAACCTTCATTCTTCATCGCATAATCCGTAACGACGACTACTAGAATGTCAAATGACATCAATTTACATTAACTTACCAAAACGTCTATTATTTGACCATAACCACTTCTTACATATTTTCGCGCATTTTCATCCATCCCTTTACATTTCAACAATAACCATACCTTTCACCCATTAACATCATCATTTTCATAAGAGTCTATGTTAAAGTCATATTAATTTTCAAAACAGCCCGCAACCATTACAACTTCAACATACGTCATTAAACCTTCATTCTTTACCATCAATTTTACAACAACCACAAGCAAAGTACTAAATAAAGTTTGTTCATCTCTTCTACACAAATGGCCACTATTCGGCCACTACACCAAGCACACACACAACTTCATAAGTTTCATCCATTTCAATCGTCACAGAATTCATAACAACAACAACAACAACTAGAACACTAAGTAAAATCAACTCTTTCCTTGTCATACCAAATCAGCCCATAAACACAATAGCTTCAACACAACACTTTATGACCCTTCTCCATAACTATTTTCGTTTTTAAAGCTTGCTAGACCTTAAAATAAACTCAACACAAGATATGGGATGAATAAAATACCTTATACTTGAAGAAACTCAGCCACATAAATTTTCTTCAACGCCACACTTGAGTAGAAGGAAGAACAATCACCTTTCACGGACTAGTTTGGCGAAATCTTGTTAAATTCTTGATTTTTCAAACTATAATATTTGGGAGAAATTTTGAGAGGCTTCTAGGACTTTTGGAATACTAATCTTGCTGAAAAAAATGGGATTTATGGGGTATTTATAGCACCCCTAAGTCGGTTTCACCGACCTCCCCACGTGGGGCCCGCGGTTCTCTTTATTATTTTTTTGGTAGTTTAAGGTATCTCTCTTAAAATGGCCATAACTTATGATTCCGACATCGTGTGAGGGTCCACAACCTACCGTTGGAAAGCTAATTCAATTATCTACAACTTTTATTTCTGGGGGTTTTCCCAAATTCCAAACGTATAATACCGTTTTTGCCCCTCCAAGTCAGGTCATCCGGAAACGTTTTCTTAAATCGTCCTTTTGGAGGGCTTACACTCATTTTTGGCTTATGGGTTCTTCTTAGGACTTGCTCAACTTCACATGTACTACTCATATATCTCTTTATATGTCTTTTATAAAGTCCCGATGAGTGGGCCCCACCTTGGCTTATGGTTACGAGGGCTATCATCGAGTGATCACGTTAACCGATTTACTTCCTACGCTCTCCAAATGCCATGTATATACATTCTCATACTCAGATAATATAATATTTATCTCTGATCCTTGTGTGAAATTCCCGTTTTGCCCCTGTTCTTCCGCATTATTTCCATGAACCATTTTGCGAATTCCTCTTTTTACCCTTAACCTTTCTCACTATTTCCATACTACCCATGTTCGTAAATATTATTCACAACAGCTTATATTTTAGAATAAATTTTGAAAATGGTCATTCCCTTAACTTTGTCACGACTACCTTGAAATATCCGAACGTATAAAATACGGGATATAACACCTTACTTAGCTCTAGGACATGCCAAAAGAAAGAAAGGGTAAGCCTTACATACCTGCTCCACGGCCTATTAGCTACGCTTACTTGTCCAAACTTGCTAGTCTACATTCAAAAGAATTCACACAATCATTAAACACATCGTCACACACTTGTCTTATTCTTTCAAATAAATTCATTTATAATCTGCCAAAATTTTGGCAGTATTTCCCCTATAAATACACCATCCCCGAGAATTTAACTCGGCCAAAATATGAACAACAATACCAACAATCATACTAACAATTTCAACAATCAATTCAAAATATATTCTAATATCAACAACTCTTGTCGCATCATTCCTCGACATTTTATTTATATTCAAGTCCATCACATATATTCAAGAATACTTCAAACAATTCAACTAATATTCCAAACAACCCAACCAACATACCACTTCACCCAAAGCTTTCCAAATTCAACAAGAACACTAACTACATTTCTTTTCTTCCAATTTCATAAACTTCGCCACCACTCTACATTAACAACTTCATCCATACAAATATAAGAATTCATGCTAGTGTCACATTAGCTTCCATAACAATACCACAACGATTACAACTTCATTTCAAGCCATTAAATCCTCACTTTTATTATGGAATTCACAACAACAACAATCAAATTACTAAATAAAAACAATTCATCTTTTCTACTCAAACAATCCCATTCGGCCACCACTTGCAACACACTAAATTCATGGTTTTCATTCATTTCTACATACTACGACATACCCAAACCATTCATAACATATAAAAAGAGGATTAAACCTTACCTTTGTTCCTCAACTTCTTCACTTGGCTAGGGTTCATGAATTGCCCAAATAAGTGTTTTGCTTGCTCCAACAATTATTCCATGTTGTTAAGGACCTTCAACTTGCTTGGAATACTAGAAGAAATAATTTTTTTGATCCACTTTTCAAAAGATGAATTTTTGGGGGCATGGCCGAATGCCCCCTTGCTTTTTTTTTTTTCTAAGGTCTTATGTTGTGGAAGAAATATGAGATGTCTAGATTTTTCTTCCACTCATTCATATATATATATAGTTCCCATAAGCATGTGAGGGGCACATGCCCTCTTTCTAGAAATTTCTTAAAATAAATAAATATGACCACTTGTCATGTTATATAAACTTTGGTCCATATATATTTATGATTGGCCCCAATCAAGAACCTTCTTGAATATTTTGTGAAATTCCCATTTTGCCCATAGTCTTTCACAATATTACCATGAACCATTTTGTGAATTTCCCTTTTTACCCGTAGTCTTTCTCAATATTTCCATATTAATAATATTCATAAATAATATTCATAACAACTTGGGCAATAAAATAATTTTTGAAAATGGTCTTGCCCTTAACTTCTCACAATTACCTTGAATTATCCGAACGTACAAAATGCGGGCTATAACAGAAACTATCTTTGGCAGGAGTATAAGAGTGGTATTAGCTTGTAGCTCATTCTCTTGTAAGACTGCTAAAGATTGGTTCAATCAGGCAACTTGCAACTTTAGAATAATGGCAAACAAAGGTCAACATCAAGACAAGGAGATAGCAACTACATCTGAAGGAACATGGAGAATTTCTACTCCATCCTGGAAGCCTGATATGTATTCATTTTGTTTTTGAACCATAGCACCTGGTGAGAGCTTGTAGGTGTTTGAGATGGTATCAAGTCAAGGCCAGAGGATCTGCAGTAGATTAGTATCCATATAGTCTTTGGATGTGGTTTCCTTTTTTAGTCCTTTTAGGATAGTTTCATTTGCCTTTTCTTTTCTTTTCTTTTTTTACACTATTGTATAGAAAACTTACTATTTTTAATAAAACACTGCCAAACTTTGTTTGGTGGCTTTCATGCAAAAAAAAAAAAAAAAAAAACTTATTTTTATACCAGGTTTTCAGTAAAAATGAGTTTAGTCTATTTTACTTAGACGACAGACTCCCTCGATTTTAATCCACAGAGTCCGTTAGTATTTGTGTTTCAAGACACTCTTTTTTGACATTATCAAATCTGTAATTTTTTCCTCGGTTTTCCCTATAACAGACTGACATCGTCGGTTTTGTCCCGAGATATTTGGTCTTTTCTTTAGTAATGTGTACCTCTAAATGTGAGTTCTCGCTAACTTTTTCTTTTTCTTTCCATAGTTCTCGCCAAATCTAATAGATAGAGTTCGATGAATATTTTGTCGGAGACTAAAAGTGTAAACTTTTGGCGAAATTAAAGGACCAAAACTATTAAGTGCATACTTAAGGGACTATTTTTATGAAACCCTTATAGTTAAGGGACCATTTTTGTTAACTTGTGGCAAACTTAAAGGACCAAAACCGTTTAGTGCATAGTTAAGGGACTATTATGAACCTACTCTCATAGTTAAGGGACCATTGATGTCCTTAACAACCTTTGTTTTGTGTTTTGACTGAACCATTAGTTCCATATTGTAATTTCGAAGCTATAGCAACAAGACTCGTCACGTTTCACCATCGTATGAGGGAGATATGGCCATATTACTAAAGAAATTCACTGCTGGTTTTCTGGTGTAATTTTGCTAAAAATTACGATTTTACCCCTAAGTTCGCCCTTAAAAATTCTGCATTCTTTCCAAAACTTGAAAACATCATATCTCTCTCATTTTAAGGCCAAATTGGGTGATTAAAAAGGCTATATTGGGTGGAATTTCTCAAGGATTTTATTGGTCTAGTCAAAAGTGAGCTTCGTGATCAATTAACACCTGATTTGGACCGAAACAGCTGTTGCGTTTTCTTTTCTCCACTTGTTCGGGATTTAGTTACTTTTCTTACAAGTTTGGGAGCTCAAATTGAGGTGATTTTTGAGGTGTTATTCTCATCTCAACAAGGGGGTAAGTATCTAACCTTTATTTTGGTGTTTCCCCATATATATTTTCGTTGGTTGTCGATTTTATCGGAGTTTAATTGGGGAAAATTGGGGTTTTGAACCCAAAGTTGAAAATTGAAAAATCATGGTTTTGAAGATCACGAGGATGGCTTTTCGAATGGTTTTTATGGATCTAGAATAATTAGTCTATGGGTAATCTAATTTTGAAATAAATTCCCAATTTTGCCCTTGTGGGCTCGGGGTTACCTTTTTGCGTTCGTTTTGGGTTTCGATGTAAAGTATAGAAATATGGGTATTGTTGGACTCGTAGGGTACTATTTTGACTATATTGAACCCATTTTTAATTAAAATTACATGTTTGCCATTGTGGATCGGGTTTGGCTATTTTGGGTCCATTTTTGGGTTTTGGGTAAAACTATGGCAATATGGGTATCCTTAGATTCGTATTCCAATGTAGAATTCATATTTGATAGAATTTAATTTTTATGAGGCTCTCCGAAGAGGAAAGACAATGCTCAATTGGATTAGTTCGTGGCACCTGATCGGCATCGAGGCAGGTTACTGCTTACCTTTCGATTAGACTTCAGTTAGCGAAGCATATGTAGAAGTATGTTATTGATAGACAAAACATGTTAAGCCTTCAGGTATGGAGTTAGGATGGATATTATTAGGTTGGTATTGTTGATTGACTATGTTGTCCTGTCGCCATGATTCTTGACATTGGGCAGGTCGCCCTGCTAGCTATGTGTGATATTCTTGTGACTGACTTAGTTTCCCCTCTCCCTCTTGTTATTCCATTGTCATATGAAAGAGGAATGTTGTTATTGAGAATTGAAATGTTGATCTTCATATTATAATATAAGATTGAGGACGTTTGAGATTGATATGTCTAATTAAGGATGAGGAAGTGTACGGCATGCATTCCATACTTCATATGTAATCGTTGCCTCTTGTTGTGTATTGTCTTGTTGCCATTTATGTGATATTAGACTCAATATTTAGTTGTCATATTGTGATTGTGAAACAGTTATCTCTCACTTATTAAGTTTGATGTTGTATAGAGGAAAGGTTGGTTATTGATACGTTGAGTTATGATTCGGATCTCAACATACAATTTAAGGCTAGAATTGATAAGTTATGTTATGGAATGGTTAATTTAGGCCTGAAGCGTACTTTACTCATTTGTGAGCTTATTTTTGTCTTTCATGCATTCATACTCATGCATTTGGATCGAGTTGCACGCCGCAACATATACCTATATATTTGGATCGGGTTGCATGCCACAACATATATTTGGATCGGGTTGCACATTCCGCAACATATATTGGATCAGGCTGTAAGCCGCAACAGGTACATGGACTTCGCGGGTCTCCTATGTGTCACAACCCAACCGGAGGGCCATGACGGGCACCCGGAGCTAACCTACCAAGCACCACATACATGCATCTCTTAGTCATACCTGAGTGGGCTATAATGCTAACTTGCAGATACATATGTTGTATGGGACACAAGCCCAAAACATAATATACATACGTCATCAAGCTAATCCTAAGTATACAAGACGGACCACACTGTAACATACATCGAATTGTGCATACTATCTACAAGTCTCTGCTGGAGTACATGACATAATGTGGTCGGGACAAGGCCCCATCATACCCATGCAAATGCATATGCAACCATACTGACTCACCGAGCAACTCCAAAACAATTGGAGTGCAACAACACTATCGGCTGAGCTTATATCCTACTGGGAGAGCCGTCAACCTGTATATCAAAACCTGAGGGCCTGAAACACAGCGCCCCCAGCAAAGGGATGTCAGTACGAAGAATTTACCGAGTATGCAAGGCTGGAATATAACATAATAATGATATATTATAAAGAAGAAGGATAAGAATCAACATGGCACTTCTGACTTACCAATAAGAATCTAGCACGTATGTCTCTCTATAGTCTCATCTGCTTCACTATATCTATGTACAATACTGTGTCTCTGACCTACTTATCATCCTGGTACTATCTGCCTAACTGATCAGTGGCAACTGCCCGACCGACCATAGCAAGGTGGTAACTGCCCATCCGATTATCGCCCGATGGTAGAGCGCAACTGCCCGATAGATCAGTGTTAACTGCCCAACCGGTCGTAGCTCGGTGGTAATAACTGCCCAACCAGCCGTAGCATGGTGGTAAATACATATCTGCCTGACTGGCCGTAGATTATTGGTAAATATAAATGCATGTGTTGCAGAACATGCAACCTGATCCAGATATGAAATGCATGTGCTACGGAACGTGCAGCCTGGTCCAAATATGAATACATGTGCTGCGGAACGTGCAGCCCGATCCAAATATGAATGCATGTGCTACGGAACATGTAGCCCGATCCAAATATCTCCTATAGGTACACATTATACACTCCTAGTGTTCGTTCTATATCTATTAGCTTCTATGTAACCCTTAGTCTTATAAATAAACTTCAAAATTGTTAGAACACCTTTCGAATTGAGCCAACCTTGATTGCCTCGCGAATACTTCAAGAATTATATCATATGCCCTATATGGGATCTTATATCTAACATAGTAACTCTTATACACCAATGATGGTCACTATTGATGCCTACATGATCACATATGACTTATAAACACTTTTCCAGGCCATTAAGGACTTCTTCTCGATTAACTAACCTTAGTCAATTCCTGGTTGCCTCAAAATCCTATCTTCTAGCATTAAATACCTTCTTAGGGATCTCATAACTAGCATACTATTCATGTCTTACAAAACATTCCTTAAGAACACATTCTAAATTCATCGGAGTGACGTAAGGTCGGTAAACCTCTGATTTCCATTATGGAGATAACATCCTTAGCATATCTCACCTTGAATGAACAATAATCATAAGGTGAGACTAACATCAATAATATCATAAGAACATAAAGAATGTAAGCTTCTAGCATTTCTCTGAGAGGAATCATTATGGACATCATTTGTGAAAGCTCATAACAATGGGATCGTGCCATAATAAAGAAAAGGAAAGCCTTAACATAACTTGTTGCTTACTTAGCCAGTCAAAGTCTACCTTCCAAGCCTGTAAATCTACATCCAAGATGATGCATACAACAATAAGGCCATAAGAACACTTACACACTCAAACTTAGCTAGTTAATAAGTTAACAGAATTCGGATAGCATTTCCCCTATATCACCCACTTCCTCCAAATTCCAAAACAACTCCCAAACATCATTGACAACATCAACAATAACATAACCAAGATACTATATGAAAAACATGTACAAATCCTCCAAACAATTCCTTCGAAAATCAGCCCATAAGCCAACAACATCAACATATCAAACTACGACCTTTATACTATGTTTTCCTTCACTTTAAACCATTAAAATCCTCCGAAACAACTCAATATCCAAGTCAAGATGGATAAAATACCTTATACTTGAAGAACTTTAACTCACACAACTTGCTTCAAGAACAAACACGCCATAACATCAAGTAGAAGCAAGAACAATCACTTTTCATGAACAAGTTTAGTGTAATTTTGTTGAATTCTTTATCTAAGGGGCTATAAGTGTTTAATAAATATTTATGGAGGTTTCTAGAGCTCAAAATAAGTGTAAATGATGATAAAAGGGGGATAATGGGGGTATTTATACCCTTTGAAAGTCGGTTCCACCGACTTCCCAAATGGGCCCCGCGGAGAAGCCATCTGGCAACCTATCTTGAAATGCCCATAACTTTCTACTACGATGTCGTATTGACGAATGGTTTGTTCCATTATAAACTAGACTCAACGAACTTCAATTTAGATAGGTGTTACACCTCGAAAAAATTCCCTGTCGTTGCATAGTAAATATACTATCGTAGGTTAAAAGTATATGATGTTTCTATAAGTAAGAAGTTGTACTTAATGGTTCTAATTGAGATTCCAAAGACGTTTGAGGCAAGAGAACAAAGTTCGTTGAGAAAGGCGAAGTATACGTTGTCTTTCGGAAGAGTTTTGTAAAGTACCGAGCTAATGTCCATCTAATAATGTCTTGAGGAAAAGCTATAATGCTCCTTAAGTTGTTAATGAAGTGTTAAACAAGTGTTAAGAAGGTTCCATAAGGATTGGAGATCAAACGGGTCGACGAGAACAAGTATCAGGAAATTGTGGATTATATGGTCCATTATACTGACCGTATAAAATATACAACCTGTATATCGGTCCGTAGAACTCTTCCAGAGAGGGGCGAGATACTGAAGTAAATGTACGATCCTCTAAATGGACCGTATAAATTATACGGTCTGTATACTAGGCCGTATATTCATGTCGGGATAGATTTTATGTCTTATAAAAGAGGGTCCAAGTTCATTATTTCATTTCCGTTCTTTCTCTCCACACCTCAAGAAAACTCTATAACATTCTCCACACCATTTTAACATAAACCCAAGAGAAATCAAGAGTAAAACACCAAGAGCTGATGGAATCAAGAACATGAATGCTCACTAGGGTTTGTACAAGTCAAGAAATCTCATTGGATTGAAGCTAGGGTTTTTCTCAAGTGAAGTATTTTCATCCAAAGGATATTCCTACACTATCAAAGGTAAGTCTTATGATCAATTCATGTTATTTAGAGTATTGAGAGGTTGAAAGACTTGGATTGCGGAAGGAGATAGAAGATGGGTTACAAATATGAGAATAGTGGCATTTTGAGTAGTAGCTTAAAATGAATCATGATTCTTTATATGTTACGAGTATAGTTATGTTATATATGATATTAAGAGTATGGAAGAAACATTATATAAAGATGAAGATAATGTTGTATTATGACCATGGTTATGGATGCCCTTGAAATGGGAGTAGGAGAATTGAATAATGTATGGTTGATGAAGATTGTTGAGTATGATATTATGAATATTGTTATTGACGTTTGGGAGTTGATATATAATATGGAGAAAGTTGTATAAACAAAGGAGATGCTGCCCAATTTTCTCTAGCTTTAGTTCAATCATGCTTATGTTATCGAGTATCTACTATTAGTACGAACTCTCTTAAAGGTAGAAACGTGAATATTGGAGGGGAACGTTCAAGTGATAAAGTAGCTAAACGAAAAGGTATGTAAGGCTAGTCCCTTCTTTTCTAAGGCATGATTCCTATGACATGAATTCCCTTATCTCTCCATGACTTTCTTACATTCTAGGAACTATGAGTCAATGTTGATAAAGAGCTTCTTATGAGATAAAGATGAGAGATATGTCATGAATATGAAAATGATGATGATGAGTCTAAGCCTAGAGATCCTAAAGCTTATGATATGATAATTCCATGAAGCTAATGATCCTTATACGACTCTTTAATGTTATTCGTTGTTGCTAGACCCACCTTATGATGCTAGTTCCTTCAAGGTGATGTATGATGAATATGATTACTCCATAATGGAATCGGGGCTCTCGATCTTACGTCACCCCGATATAGTTATAGATAATCTTTGAGTTCTAATGCATACTTTATGAGATGTATATGATAATAAGATTGCACCGTGCCTCGATGGCCGGACATGTCACCGCTAATGCGGGCTGCTTATGGTACACCGTGCCTAGAGGGCCGGACATGACACCACTAGTGGGCGGTGCTATGATGGTTACCCGGACGCGGGTTAACGATGATGGAATATATGATATGCATACATGTATTTTCCTTTAAAGGTTAAGCAAGTTATATCTCCAGCTCCTGTTTCATTGTTTCTCTATTATGCTATTACTATTCATGCCTTACATACTCAGTACACTGTTCATACTGACGTCCTTTCTTTTTGGACGCAGTGTTCATGCCCATAGGTAGACAGGGAGACGGTGCGGATCCGTAGGAGCTTATCAGCAGATTCACAGGAGCACTCCATTATTCCGGAGGTGCTACCTATGATCATATTCTTTTGTGTATATTTTTTGGGCACGATGGGGTCCTGTCCCGTCCTTATGTCTAGTACTCCAGTAGAGGCTCGTAGGTACGTACGGTGGGTAAACTGTGTCCCATGATGATGTCATTGTACTTTTTTATATCATTTTTGTAGCCGTGAGGGCTTATGTATATAGATAGGGGTTGCTTTGGAGATTATATATGTTTAGGTTAAGTATGATTATTAGCCTAATGATAGGTGCTCAGTAGTCAGCTCCGGGTCCCCGTCATGTCCCCTAGTTGGGTCGTGACAATAGGTTATGCATTTCATAACTCCTCATATTCTAGGAGATACACCTCCCTCAATTTGGACCAAAAATTCTGTCCAGATTTCTGCCAAGCTTTCCCAAATTTTGACAAACTTAATTTCTTTGATTCGCTTGATCCCGAAACCTTTAGACACTTGCTTAGCACTTGCTAAAAGTATTTCTTAAACTTAAAGGGTTCCTTGACCTCTCCGAGCTTACGCTAATTTACTTACGACGCAAACAATGCGAAACTTTTCGAGGTGTAACACTATGGGTCATGATAGTCGAGGTGTGGAGGTATTCCGCCCAGAGCATGTGTGTATCATTGCATTGCATTGCACTATACGTACATTCATATTACATTTATCCACATCTCTAATTTGGTTGTTGTATTTATTGTATTGCATTGTGCGTTTCCGCATTGATTCCTTGGTTGATTATTGACTTGAGTTGTCGTGTGCCTGGTTAATACATACTTGGGGATTGATGGATTCGAGGATTAGAGACTTTATCCCAGGCTATGACTTGAGGTTACGAAGATCTATTGCAGTTCATATTACCGTGAAATGACTTGTATTTGCTTGGTAACCATATTTAATTGTTTACTTGCCTATTTGTTGATTTCTTTCTTTTATATAGGTGAACTAATTGTTGTCGGCCTATGATTCCTACTCAATACGTGTTGTTTGTACTGATGCTACCTTGCTACACTCCTTTTTGGGGTGTAGAGTTTGAGACAAGATCCACGCCAGGCCCTCGTGAGTTATCCCCGATGCAGTTCCTTTGGAGACCCAGGGTGAGCCACTGCCAGATCTGCAGCCCGAGTTTACACTCCTCATCATATATGTGTCACGACCCAATACGTCGTGATGGCACCCACACTAACCCCCCTGGTGGGAGAACCATCCCCTTATCTGATTAACCATTCAAATATCCAAATAATTTAAATAACAATAGAAATAATAATAAGTCTAAGTCATGCCATAAATAGAAAATAGGTGCGGAATACTACATAATACAATCCCAAGAACAGAAAGTCATCGCACAAAGACTCTAACCAAATATAGTGTCTAGGAATACATAAGTGTCTGAAATTTAATAATAATGTCTAGAAAGTAGAATAGACATCAGTAAGAGAGATCTCCAGGCGGCATGGCTGGATAGGAGCTCACCCTCGGATCTGATCGAAAGTACCCTCGGGCTAGATGTGAGGTCTAGAAGACGGTTCTGGAACACAATCTGTACTTAACTAGGGTGTAGCAAGGTAGTATCAGTACAAACACTGTGTACCGGTAGATATCATTGGTTGACTAAGATTATATCATGTATATATTAATAAAATCAACACATAGACAGATAGGCACAACAACAAAAACCAACAAATCAAAACATAAGAATAAGATGATGTTAATGCAATGAAACCAATGATAAGTAAGTCCACTGTGCACACATGCTAAAGGCCTTGTTCACACGATAGTCATGACCTGTGGGCCCCCCATGGCGTCCGTATACCACTCGCTCCGGAATTGAGCTCGAATCACGAGACCACAACTAGGCCACATCCTCACTCCCGATAAAATTTGCCTTATAGATATATGTCTGTATAGTAGATGAATCTCAAGATGTAGTTCAAGTCTAGGACACCAATATGAAGCACCAACTCAATCGTAAGCATGGTAAATCAATGAAATCAGTTTCCAATGAAAGTACAAGTCACAATGCCACAAGTCATATCAAGACTTAGACAAATCAGCTCAACAATAGAATGAATCATACAAACTATCTCAATCAACATAAGAGTATATATCAACCATTTCCTTCTAAAAACACAACAAATACACCTTATGGTTTAATACATAAAGCAACATCGACGAGCCTACATAATCAGAAATCAATACCAACCTAAGAGCATATCCAGCCTAACATCGTGTCCGGAGACCTACTCATGCTTTCTCCTATCAATTCTACTATATATATATATATATATATATATATATATATATATATATATATATATTTATTTATTTATTTCACTAATCAAAGTCTAACTCACGCAAATCGTAACTTACCTCGAATGCAGAATTAGAGCCACGAGCTACTCCACTAGAGCCTTCCCTTCACGTAGTCCCTCGGAACACTTAAAGTCTAACAAAGAGTAATGCTAAGTAAGCAATAAACCAACTAATTGGAAGAAGAAAAGATTTGGGAAAAATGACCAAAATGCCCAAAATACCCTTAACGAATCATACAGGAAAAACCAAAAATTAAGGGTGGATTTACCTTACCCATAGTGCCAACAATCATAATACTTAATTATATGGGTTTTGATGCAAGCTTTGCGTCTACCAAATAATGTATGAGGGACCTGGTTGTGTACTAATTCCCTTATGCAATGCAATAAGTAAAGAAGGTACCATTTTTACAATGGAAACTCCTTGCTCAAGGGATTAAAAACCACGGCCTACTCCAGTAGGATTTCAACTCCACTACACAAGCAACATAAGATTACAACCTATTGTAAGCTACGAACTAACTCTCATAATCCCACAACCCTTACAATAGTAGCAACCTAGGAACTAACTCCCTTAGTCCCTCAACCTTTGAATTACACCGATTGCAAACACCTCCACTTGACTAACTCTAGCCAAGGAAACTAAGGTTGGCTACCTTTAGCCAAACCTAACTAATATACCTTAGACTACAGACTAGCCAAGGGTACCACTTAATAGATTGAAATGTAAACTGCCTAACAACTACTAAGAATTTAAAATACCTACAATATCTTCTTATAAGATAAGAGTAGGTTTAAAATTTAAAGAACATAAAACAAATCTTAAAATAAACTAAGAAAATAAGGCATCTTTAGTGTTGGAAACAAATCCTTCAGTTTGTGATTAGCTTTGTTGAAAACTTAGAGTGTCTTATGATGGCTGCACCTTTTGAGTGGTTTTTAGGTTTTCCAAGTGATGCACAATATGTTGCAACATATTGTATATATAGTGGGAAGCATGTAGGATGGATAGAGACCAGTCATTCAATATTTGACCTAAAGCATGAGACAGCTCAACTGCTGTACTTGTGCAGTGAGTAGCTCGGCTTATTAGCGATCTCTGCTTACCATGCAAGGTGTACAGAGAGTAGATTACAGACCAGGTCTCTATCGGGTTCTGAAGTAGTTTGAATGTAATGACCCGTTTGGTCGTTATTGTAATTTTGGCACTTTTGCTGGCTCTCGAGCGATGATTAGCCACCTTTTGACCCAAGGGGACTGTTGACATGCTTCTTGAGGTGTTTAGACTGGATTTGGGTAACCTTGGTGAAAATATAGGCTTAAAAGTGAAAGTGGTTGACCCGAAGTTGACTTTTGGGCAAACGAACCTTTTTCGGAATTCCGTCAATTTCGAGGGGTCCGATCTGTCATTTAGAACTTGTGTGTGCATTTGATTCGGTTCCCAATGCATTCAGATGCATTTCGGGACATTGGATGGGAAATGGGAATTAAGGCATCGGTAGTTGACTCGGTCAACGAGATCTCCATTGGGAATTTCAAGGCCACAGGCGCGTTCATAGTGCATTTTTATATGGGACTAGGTATCTGATATGTGAGCAGATGGCCTCGGGAGTTAGTAAAACAATCGGATCGAAAGAAAATATTAGGCCAAGTTTCTGGTGTATGGTGCCCACTTTGGCGGCACCAGCACCGCAGTAGCGGCACCTCTTGAGCGGTAGCCATGCCGCTGAAGCGGTGCTATCCATTTTGGCTTGACCGCTGAAGCGGTTAGGTGGCCACTAGGGCGGTCTAGTCACCGCTACAGCGGTGACGGGCAGTGACTGTGCGTTTGATGAGTCTTAAATGAGTCTTACACCCTCATTATTTATATCTCAATATTGGGGCTTGGGAAGGCAGTTCTTGGAGACAAATTGAAGGAAATATTGGAGGTAAAACCTTGTCTAATCCTTTACTTCTCTTTAATCACAATGATCTTAGACCTTCCCCTTCCCTTTTCAATCCATTAGAAATGGAATTTGAAGGAGGGTTTTGGGAGATTTTTCTCTAAGAGTATACTTGATAAATTGATGTTGGTAATGTTAAAATATGATGAATCTAAGCTTAGTAATCATATATCTTTCACTTTTAAGGATGAATTTCGGATTTGGAGAATTAGGGTTCATACCCAATTTGGGGGGTTTTACTAGAATCAGATTTGGGGATAATTCTTGAGCTAAATCAACAATTAATGATAGGGTTATTATTACCTAGGATTCAATTTAGTGTTTTACCCATGAATTTCCTGTTTCGCCCTTGTGGGCCTGTTTCTCCCAATTTCTAGGGTTAAAATGGACCTAATTATTATCATACCAATATTAGTATCATTATTCATGGTTTCTAACTTAGAATTCGATTATGCTTAGACTACTTTGGTTCTGAACTTCAGTGAAAGGACAAGGCGATAGAGTGACTTGTTGGTGTTGTAGTTCAGCAGTCCAGGTAGGTTATGGTTCACCTTTGGTGAGACTTAGTATAGTGAATCACATATTTAGATTATGATGTCGGAGACAGCATGTGAACCTTCAGGTGTGAAGTTGGGATAGACATTGACGTAGGTTGGGCCCTGATGTGTGTTGGGACTAGCCATCCCGTTATGTGTATTTGATTGTTTAATTGTGTTGGCTTGATGCTATGTTTAGTTGGTAGATAACGAAGCTCACTTGTTGTCCTGATTTGGATAGGGTTGACATACCCGTTGGTGTTACTTGTACTTGATATATTATTGGTGTATCCGCTATTAGTACTTCATTAGATATGTTGGCATACCCACTGTTGGTACTATGATGTGATGCATTGTTGGCGTACCCCGTTGAGGTACTTATGATATTGAGCTTGCTTGTTGATTATTGACATATGCATTGCACGCATTCTCTCATAATTATCATGCATGGCCGATATCGGGTGATGACCCGGTATCATTGATTGAGCGAAACTAATATTTGATAAACTCTTTTACTTGAGTGATTATGAAAATGGCCGATGTCCGAGGATCCATTCCAGAAACGTTGTTTATATAAAACTGATACTTGATAAACTCTTTTACTTGAGTGATTGTGAGGAGGCCGATGTCCGAGGTTCAATTCCGGAATCATTGATTTATGAAACTGATATTTGACAACTCTTTTGAGTGATTGTGAAAAGGCCGATGTTCGAAGGTTATATTCGGGCATCGTCGTTACATGGCTTTTTCTGATGTTATCCCAAATTCAATTGTAGTGCATGGGCTCCGCGGGTCCCCCAGAGTGGTGCCGGTGAGACTCCCCCTGTGAGCAATTATCCAGGGTCCCGTCTGTCTGTTTGGAAAAGATCCGGGACAGGTGGCACTCAGACTTCGCGAGTCACACTGGGATGTGCTGCCGAGACGTTTATATTTTCGTCCGGAGTACATGTGTACATCTCATTTGCATAGCATGGCATGCATCACATTCATACCATCATTGCATTGCATTATGACTTGAGTAAGATGTCGTGATGATTTATTGTGACAATTTTGGTGTTGATTGTTCCAGATTAAATATACTCAGACTTATTATATTTGGGTTAGATACTTACATAGGTGTTGGTGGATAGTCAGTTACGATTATATTGTTCCATGCATGATTGATTTACTTGTTTATCTGCGTTATTTTTTGAATTGTGTTAACTATGCTTAGTCAGCCTATGATGCCTACCAGTATTGTTGTTTGTTCTGACCTGCACTTGTTGCATTCTTTTATGAATGCAGAGCATTAGGACGGATCTATTTCTCTGACTCGTGGCTGATCAACTCCTCAGCTTCTTCTTGAGTTTTCCAGGGTGAGCATGGAGTCCACTGACCTCGAAGACTCTTCTATTGCTTATGTCTTACCTTTCTTCCAAGACATGATTTGAGACAATTATGTATTATTATTTAGACATTAGTATAAGAAAATAGATGCTTTTGTATGACCATACCAGATACTGGGGTGGATTCATTTACTTTCGCACTTATCCATATTATATTATATTGTGAGACTTACGTCATTTACTTCTTCTACTATTTTATTATATTTATTGATAGTGAACGTTGAGTAAAGGGTTCTCCTACCGAGGTAGGAATGGTAGGTGCCCACATGACCTAGGCTAAAATGGGTCGTGACAAGTTGGTATCAGAGCGCTAGGTTACCCGGTCTTTAATACAGGAGCGTGTCCATTAGAGTCTCGTGGATCGGTACGATGAGCTTCGTAATTATCTGCGGGAGGCTATGGGATATTT
Source organism: Lycium barbarum (assembly GCF_019175385.1). Taxonomy (NCBI): domain Eukaryota; kingdom Viridiplantae; phylum Streptophyta; class Magnoliopsida; order Solanales; family Solanaceae; genus Lycium; species Lycium barbarum. Next base: position 71,502,714 of record NC_083338.1, read on the forward strand.
AGGAAATCTCATCTTCTTTCTATCCATTGTGCTACTTTATTCAAATTAGTATCTAAAAAGACCAAATTGGTATCTGACTCTTATCTCTTCTCTCACAGATGGTGAGAGCTCGAGCTACGACGGCCCGAGGTCAGGTGCCGGAGCCCGCAGCTATGGCTGGCACCCGATGGCGCCCTACAGTCAGAGGAAGCGGCAGAGCGAGAGGCTGCGGGGCTGCCCAAACTAGGGGTAGAGCTCTTGCAGTGGGCTAGCGATGAGAGAGGTCTCCATCTCCAAAGCCCAAGTATCAACCGGGTAGAGACCAGACTACAGAGGATGGTGTGGCCCCAGCACAGACACAACCTCAGGTTACTTCTGACCAGGCCGTGCATGATATTATGGCCCGGATCCTACTTCATCTTGATGCCCAGCAGGTGGCCGCCAGTGTTACTACTACCGGTGGGGGTTCATAAACTAAGGTTGGGGCACAGACCCCTGAGCAGGGACGCATGCGGGTAGCACATCCTGCCGTAGCTATGGCTCCCCGCATTGAAGCTATACCTGCCCTAGGAGAGGATATTAGGCCCATGGATGGCGTCGTTATGACTGTTGCTGATTATGATCTGGTGGGGATGTTCAGGAAGTTACAGCCGCCGAGTTACTCTAGTACTTTGTCTGAGGATGCCTATGATTTTATTTTTGATATGCATGAGTTGTTACACCGTATGGGTATAGTGGAGATCCATAGTGTTGATTATGTGTCCTACCAGTTTCGCAGCGACGTGAAGACGTGGTGGAGGTATTTCGTGTCGTGCAAAACTGAGGGTTCTCCTCCATTGACTTGGACTCAGTTCTATCGGGCCTTCCTTGAGAAGTATGTGCCCCGGTCTTTGAGAGAGGTTCGTAGGGAGCAGTTTCTACACCTTGAGCAGAGGGGTCTGTCCTTGGAGTCTTATGTGACCCGTTTTCTTTATTTGGCCTAATACTATACTCCATTGATTCCTACTGAGGGTGATAGGATCAGATGCTTTATTAGAGGACTAGTGGGCTCTCTACAGATTCCTTCCCTTCAGATGGAGTCTATGGGGGCTTCCTTCAAGTCCATTATTGAGCATGCTTCGATGGTTGAGGGTGCCAAGGCCCGTACTTTGGGGGTTCTGGTACGCGGGGCACCGGTCAGTTTTCGAGGCCACCACAGCCCTATTTCGATCGTCCAATACATTCAGTATTACCGGCTTCCTCTAGTAAGCCGCCTAGGCAGGGAGCTCCTAAGAGCTCATTCTCTAGACCAGTGGATAGGACTGCTTCATCCGAGTCTTTTGTTTACGTGTTTCAGCATTCGACTTCACTTACTTGTTTCTTTTATAGGGAGGTTGGGCATATTGCCAGGAGATGTCCCCGACCTAGGTGAGATTATCAACCGTCGAGGACTTCTGCATCATCCGGTGGTCGAGAGAGGACTTCTCAGAGAGGCGGTGCTTAGTCAGGCCGCGGTACTTCCCATGGTTCTACAGGTGGATCCCAGCCAGCTAGAGGTGGTACCTAGAGTTCGAGAGGGGGATCCTAGACCGAGTATCGTGGAGCCGATTGTTACTCATTTTCTGGTAGGCCCGATGGTATGATCTCAGGTACCATTTTTGTCCGTCATAGAGCAGCATCTGTATTATTGGATCCTGGATCCACTTATTTGTATGTAACTGTATTTCATGCCATTATTTGGGATTTACCCTATGATAGCATAGATATACCTGTTCATGTGTCTACTCCAATCGGAGATTCTGTGGTTGTTGATCAAGTCTACCGGTCCTATTTAGTTACTTTTATGGGGTATGTTACCTGGGTAGATTTGATGATTCTGGATATAGTGGACTTTGATGTTATATTGGGTATGTCATGGCTTTCTCCTTATCATGTGATCTTGGACTATCATGCCAAGATAGTCACTTTAGCCATGCCAGGTATCCCTAGGCTTGAGTGGAGAGGTGCTCCTAGTCCCGCTCCGAAGAAGATCATTTCCTTTCTTCGGGCGAAATAGTTAGTAAGTAAGGGATGTTTAGCATATTTGGCGCATGTTCATGATACGAATGTTGTGTCTCCATCCCTTGAGTCTACTCCTATTGTGAGCTAGTTCACGGGGGTATTTTTGTTAGATTTGTCAGGTATGCCACCCGATCATGACATTGATTTCTGTATCGATGTGGACCCGGGTACTCGTCCTATTTCCATCCCACCATATCAGATGGTACCAGCCGAGTTGAGGGAACTTAAGGAACAATTGTAGGATTTATTGAGCAAAAGGTTCCTTAGACCGAGTGTCTCCCCTTGGGGTGCTCCAGAGTTATTTGTGAAGAAGAAAGATGGGACCATGAGGATGTGCATTGATTACCGCCAGTTGAACAAGGTCACTATCCGGAACAATTGCCCTCTGCCTCGTATTGATGATCTATTTGACCAACTTCAGGGTGCTTTGGTGTCTTCTAAGATTGATTTGCATTCAGGCTATCATCAATTGAAGATTAGGGCGGAGGATATTTCGAAGACAGCATTTCGAATGAGATATGGCCACTATGAGTTTCTGGTGATGTCTTTCGGGTTTACCAATGCTCGAGCTGCATTTATGACCTTGATGAATGACATCTTTAGGCTGTTCCTTGATTCTTTTGTGATTGTGTTAATTGATGACATCTTGGTGTATTCCAAGAATAGAGTGATAGCTTATGCTTCCCGTCTGTTGAAGGTTCACGAGAAGAATTACCCTACCCATGATTTTGAGTTGTTGGCTATAGTCTTCACTTTGAAGCTTTGGAGTCATTACTTGTACGGTGTCCATTGTGAGATTTTTACCGATCACTGTAGCTTTCAGCATGTGTTTACCCAGAGAGATCTTAATTCTAGGCAGCTCTGATGGATGGTGCTCCTAAAGGATTATGACATCTCTATTCTGTACCACCCAGGTAATGCCAATATGGTAGTTGATGCCTTGAGTCGCAAGGCAGTGAGTATGGGGAGTTTAGCTCGATTGGTTGTTTCTGAGCGTCTGTTGGTCATCGAGGTTCAGACTCTGGCCAACAGTTTCATCCGTCTTGACATCTCATCAGTTTTAGGATTTTCAGTTGAGCAAGATTCGAGATAGGGTGTCAAAAGGTGACGCCAAGGAGGCCGTGATTGATTCTGAGGGCATTCTGAGGATTAGAGGACGTATATGCGTTCGTCGTGTTGGTGATCTGATTCAGTTGATCTTATCTGAGGCCCACAACTCTCGCTATTCCATTCATCCGGGAGTGACTAAGATGTACCGTGACTTGAGACAGCACTATTGGTGGCGCCGTATGAAAAGGGATATAGTTGATTTTATGGCTAAGTGTGGGAATTGTCAATAGGTAAAGTATGAGCACCAGCGACCTGGTAGGGTATTTCTGAGGATGCCCATTCCCTAGTATATGTCGGAGAGGATTACCATAGACTTTGTCACAGGTCTTCCGAAGACCTTTAGCAAGTTTGATTCTATTTGGGTGATAGTGGATCGATTGACTAAGTCCGCTCATTTTGTTCCGGTTCAGGTTTCTTATACCGCGGAGACGTTAGCCAAGATGTATATTCGAGATATTGTGAGATTACATGGGATCCATATTTCAGTTGTATCTGATCGGGGTACAATCTTCACTTCCCAATTATTGAGAGCATTTCATGACGAGTTGGGTACCCGATTGGACTTTAGTACAGCTTTCCATGCCCAGAATGATGGCCAATACCATTTAGGTGCTCGAGGACATGTTGAGGGTATGTGTTATTGACTTTTGCGATCTTTGGGATCAGCACTTTCCCTTAGTAGAGTTTGCGTACAACAACAATTATCATTCAAGTATTGGTATGGCGCCTTTTGAGGCCTTATATGGTAGGAGGTGTAGATCCCCGATTGGTTAGTTCGATGGGTTCGAGGCTTGACCTGGGAGCACGGATCTATTGAGGGAGTCCCTTAAGAGAGTGAGAGTTATTCAGGCCAGAATTGTAGCGGCTCAGAGCCGGCAGAAGATGTATGCGGACCGAAAGTTTCGGGATTTGAAGTTTGCTATAGGTGATCAGGTTCTACTGAAGGTTTCACCCATGAAGGGTGTTATGAGTTTTGGTAAGAGGGGCAAGTTGAACCCTAGATACATTGGCCCATTTGAGATCGTGGATTGTATAGGCGATGTAGCTTATGAGTTAGCATTGCCGCCAGGCTTGGAGGGAGTCCATCAGGTCTTTCATGTCTCGATGCGGAAGAAATACCACGCCGATAGTACCTATATTGTCCATTGCGATTCTATGTTGCTTGATGATAATTTGACGTATGACGAGGAGCCTATCGCCATCCTAGATAGGCAAGTTCAAAAATTGAGGTCCAAGGAGATTGCTTTTGTGAAGGTGCAATGGAAGCACCGCCTTGTGGAAGAGGCTACTTGGGAGACTGAGTCTGATATGCATAGCTAATATCCCTAGTTGTTCACTGATTCAGGTATTTCCCTATTTTCCTTCTTCTCTTGCTCGGGGACGAACAACGGTTTAATTGGTATATGATGTAACGACCCCTTTGGTCCTTATAGTTCTTTTGGAAGTTTCACCCGCTCCCGTGCATTGATTAGCTTCCTTTTTACCTGAGGGGACCATTGACACACTTCTCAAGGTGTCTAGACTGGATTCGAGTAACCTTGGTGAAAATATAGGCTTAAAAGTGAAAGTGGTTGACCCGAAGTTGACTTTTGGGCAAACAAACGTTTTTTGAAACTCTGTCAATTTCGAAAGGTCCGGATAGTCGTTTAGAACTTGTGTGGGCATTTGATTCGGTTCCCAATGCATTCGAATGCATTTCGAGACATTGGATGGGAAATAGAACTTAAGGCATCGGTAGTTGACTCGGTCAACGAGACCTCCGTTGGGAATTTCGAGGACACAGGCACGTTCGTAGCGCATTTTTATGTGGGACTAGGTATCTGATATGTGAGAAATGGCCTCGAGAGTTAGTCGAAAAATCAGATCGAAAAAAAATATTGGGCCAAGTTTTTGGTGTCTGGTGCCCGCTTTGGCAGCACCAGCACCACAGCAGCGGCACCGCTGGGGCGGTAGCCTTGCCACTGAAACGGTGCCAGCAATTTTGGCTTGACCGCTGAAGCGGTCAGGTGGCCGCTGAGCCGGCGCTGCTGGGGGGGGGGGGGGGTTCAGTTACCGCTGCAGCGATGACGGGCAGTGACTGTGCATTTGATGAGTCTTAGACACTCATTATTTCATATCTCGATATTGGGGCTTGGAAATGTTATATCCCGCATTTCGAATAATCGTATAATTCAAGACAATCGCTGGAAGACAACAAGCAAGGCCATATTTTATTTTGTTTGACATATGAGTTGCTTATGAAAAATTTAGAAGTGGATTTAATGAGGAAGGTCAAGGGCATAAAGGGAAATTCTCAATGTGACTCGTGGGAATATGGAGAAAGACGAAGGGCAAATTTGGAAGTTGGAAAAATATTTCATAAATTACAAGAATTTGCCAAGAATACAAAGTGGGCTTGAACTATTTGTTTGAGCAAAAGAGAGGCCCAACCGGCCATGCATAGGGTCCAAGCCCATATGGAATAAATTTTGGTCAATAAATAAGATGCCTAAGTCATCTTTATCACATTAAGCTCTAGAATTTTCAAGAAAGGGAGAACAAGAGAAAGAGAGAGCTAGGTTCTAGGGCCTTTCGGCCAAGAGAGAAATCAACAAGAAAAATTGATAAAAATTTATCCAAAAATCATTTTCTACCAAGTAGGGGGTGCACAACAAGGTGGAGTTGTTGTTGGAACAAGAAAGGTTCAAAATCATACAAGTTGCCAAGAGTTAGGCAAGTGAGAAGTTGAAGAAGAAAGGTAAATTCTAATCTTGTTTTATGTGTTATACATGGTTTATATGTATTGTAGTATGCTAAAATGGATGAAATTCATGAAGGAGAGGAAATTAGTATATGGCCGTGTGTATTCATATATGAATAAGAATCATATTTCAATTATTTTGTTTAGTGTTTGGTTGTTATGGTTGTGAATGATATGTGGAAGATGGAAGTTGAATGAATTTGGAGAGAATGTAGTTGTGCATGCATGAAGTGTGGCCGTGAGTGTTGTGTGTGTGTGGCCGTGAGGTTGTGGTATAGTATGGAAGTGAATGAGTTAATTTTATGTAGTGTTTTGGTTGTTGTTATATTGTGAATCCTATGTTGCTAATGAATGTCTAGGAACCTTAGTTGAGTTGTGGAAGTTGGAGACTTATTTTAGAAATCATGCATATTGAATGTGATGTTCTTACGCGTATGAAAGACAATGATATTGGTATGGGGTCGTTGGAATATATATATATTAGAAGATTGCATTGTTTTATTGGAGTTGGAAGGTTTTGAAGATAGTAGTAAATTGATATCATGTATCTTGAATTGAATGTATGGATCGCTAGTGTGATTGTTGAACTCATGTTGATAGTTTGGCCGGGTTTGAATTCCCGGATTGTGTTTGATGAGAATTTGACTAAATTGAATGTCGAGGATGGTATATTTACAGAGGAAATGCTGCCGAAATTTCGGTAGCCAAGTATTACCTTAAGATTTCAACTCTAAATATACTAATGAGAGTTTTGGTAAAAGTGACCAATTCGCAGATTTTGACGAGATTGCAACGTGAATTTGGAATAGCAAAAGGAGCGGAAAGAGGTATGTAGGGCTTCAGCCTTCTTTCTATGGCATGTCGTAGTTGTAATAAGTTGGGTACGAGCCTCGGGGACAACTCGGTTCCCCGGAATCCGCACCTAAAGTTTTCCACTTTTTGTTCAATAGAATTGAACTAGAATGTGTGCCAATTGTTGGAAAAACCTCCTACACCCTTAGAACTTGTATAAATGGGACCCGATTACCCTAAGACCCTCACAAGTAACGCTATGACACGTAACATACGTAAATCGTATACGCTACCTCATCCGGCCCGAGGTGGGCCCGGTACTCTCGGATTTTCCTATAGTCGTGGTTGACTTACTTGAAGTAAATCCAAAGGGGACTTTTGATCTCAATCTCGTTACCGAATGATAAGTACTATGACTACTCTAACGAGAATGTTTCTATGAGGATAATGATAATTACAATGTTAGACAAGAGAATGTACCTTTGATAAGTACGACCGGAACGACTCTATGACTAAGATGACTAAGCTAAGTATCTTATGTAAACATGAAAGTGATACACTAATTTTTGAATCGTATTTATATTTCCTAGCTATATCTTTATTTTCTCTGACTCCACAGCCTATGACGGTCATCTATGATGCCCACGATTTCATTCTACGGTTACTGTAATACTATTCTCCGTTGATAGTCTCGCCTTAAAATACTTGTTCCTTCAAGGTGAGACAAAGCTATAACTAGCATTCCATAACGTCATCGGAGGTCACCGACCTTACGTCACTCCGATGGATACATGATTTTCCTTGGCTCTTGTGTGCTTATATGATAGATGTATATAAAACAGGTATATGTGTATCGATATGTATATATAAATAAGATAAGTAATTGTATATGAGACGTGTATATGTATAAAAGATAAGCAAATGTATATGTATATGTGTATGGGGAAAGGGGAAGCATCACTGTTATATCACCACCTGATTCAGCTGGATTCCATCCTGGACGCGGGATGCCCGGAGGCGGGATATGGGAGAGCCGTACACGGCGTCTGTATATATATATATATATATATATATATATAATGTATGCTACCTATATATGATGTAATGTGTTGGGACACCGTTGGGGAGGGGGCTTGGGAGAGCCGATTGTATTCGGCGTCTGTAAATGTGAATAAAAGATACTGTTCACTGAATTGTACTGTTTTCTGTATACGAGAATAAGGGACACCGTGGGGGTGGAGCCGATTGTATTCGGCGTCAGTAAATGTGAGCAAAAGGTACCGTTACTGAAATGTACTGTTTTCTGTACACGAGAATAAGTAATATATGAATGTTAATTCCTATGCTTATGAAAAGAAACGTTTCAAAGACGAAAGGACAAGCCTACATGACAGCCGGCCTGAAAAGGGGCCTTCCTATGCACAGGTTACTTTCTCGCCTCATTATATGCCCTGTGACTCCATGATATTATTAATCGTACTCTATGTTACTGCTTGTATTATTTTCTATGCCTTACATACTCGGTACACTATTCGTACTGACGTCCCTTCTTGTGGACGCTGCGTTCCATGCCGCGCAGGTCAGCAGACAGGTGGACTTGATCCTTAGGAGCTCTGCCAGCAGTACTCTACAGCGCTCCAGTCGTTCCGGAGCCTTATTTCAGTGGTACTATTTTGTATATATATAATCTCGGGCACGATAGTACTCGGCCCTTTCTATGTATAAGTGTACTATGTCTAGAGGCTCGTAGGCAGATATGTACAGTCTGTCAAGTATAGTTAGATATATGGTGTTTTGGCATGTTAATGTTGTTGTATAAAGTGCTAACGAAGTTTATTAGCCTATGTTCAGAATGACTCTGCTAATGTTAATGTTCAAAAAAAAATATGGCTCTGTTTACATGGCTTGCTAAGAGGTAAAGGTAACATGATAGATAAGGAGTGCTCGGTACAAGTATCGGGTACTCGTCACGGCCCCTAGTCGGGTCGTGACAAAAGTGGTATCAGAGCAGTTCGGTCCTAGGGGTTTGTCTACGAGCCGTGTCTAGTAGAGTCTTGTTTATGAGTGTGTAGCGCGCCACGCTTATAAACAGGAGGCTACAGGGTATTTAGGAAATGTGACCTTCTTTGCATTCTGAAATCGTGCGATAGAGCTAAGTTGCCAGGCTTCCATATTCCTTTTCCTAAACCTATGTTATGGTTTCAGTAATGCCGCCGAAGAGAAAGGCTACGATGGCTGAGAAAGCCAAGAGGGTGGCGGCCAGCAGAGTTGAACGGGAGCTAGATGAAGAAGAATCTCATAATGAGGCTCCCCCTCAGACTGTTCCTGCTCCCCCAGCACCGGCAGAGCAGGGAAGAGCTCCAGCTCTAGCCCCCGCACCTCCAGTTCCACCGCCAGCAGCTCCGGGCCAGCAGATGGCAGAGGCCATCCAGTTATTGACCCAGTTAGTTGCCGCACAGGCTCAGCGGCAAGATGTAGACCTGGGAGATAGGGCGGTAAGCGCAAGGGCCCGTGACTTTATTACCCTGAAGCCACCAGAGTTTTATGGATCAAAACCGGAGGAAGACCCGCAAAATTTTATAGATGAGATGCTGAGAACTCTGAGGATTATGCATGCTTCGGATACGGAGTCCGTAGAGTTGGCTTCATATAGGCTGCGGGATGTGGCAGTTCTATGGTACAGCAGCTGGATAGCATCGAGGGGAGCAAATGCACCCCCTCCGGTTTTGCAGGAGTTCACTGAGGCGTTCCTGCGACATTTCCTACCGCCAGAGGTTCGACGGGCTCGAGCCGACATGTTCTTGAATCTGAGACAGGGAAATATGAGCGTTCGAGAATACAACCTCCGTTTTAATTCGCTAGCCAGGTATGCCCCTGCCCTGATAGCTGATAAGGGAGACCATGTGCACCGGTTTGTAAGTGGGCTAGGGCCACATTTGGTTAAGGAGTGCTTGACGGCTTCACTCCAGGACGGGATGACTATTACCCGCATCCAGGCCCACGCCCAAAATCTGGAAGAACAGTACCAGTCACGGAGAGAGGAGCGTTATCCAGATAGGGGTCCCAGAAAAAAGGGCAGATCTTCTAGGGCTAGAAGCGAGTATAGAGGGGGGCATGCACAAGAGCAGTCTAGGTATTCAGGCCAATCAGTGGCCAGTGCACCGCCTCGATTTGCGGATAGAAGATTTGACCGCTCCGCCTATTCGGGATCGGATCAGGGTACTAGAGCTTCAGGATCCCAGTACAGAGCTGATTTTAGCGGGACGGGGCTTCCCCCGCCACCATGTGCTCGGTGTGGCAAGCCACACTCTGGGCAGTGCTACCTAGACACCGGTGGTTGTTTTGCCTGTGGTCGAACTGACCATTTTGTACGTGATTGCCCACTAAAGGATGAAGGAGGCTGAACTCGGCCAGCCTGATCAGCAATCGGTTCATCGTCGACCGTGCGCCCTCGTGGACAGACTTCCCAGGCTCCAGCGGGCCGCGGCTAAGGTAGAGGAGGGGCACCTAGTTCAGCCGGTCCTCCGCACCGCCTATATGCACTGACAGGACGACATGACCCAGAACCGTGGCCATACGCATAGGTAAAAGGTGGATACTATAGATTGCGGAGGTTAAAACTGTAAATAAAAGAAAAGATGTGTTACGCGGACGTTTCGAAATCTGCTAAGACCCCAACGCGTCCCATATTATGCGACATAAGTAGTACGGGGAAGCGGAGGTAGAAGTACTAACACCGAGACACTGAAATGCATTAAAGTTTCAAGGTTAAGCGTGCTCAGGTGAGAGTAATTTCATGATGGGTGACCCCCTGGGAAATATGCCAAAAATTTCATAAATGTGGAAACAAGAGACGAGTGTAAAGTAGGCAGCCCAAAGTAAATTGAGGTGTGGAAAGTGGTTAGAAACCCCATACGGGTCATGTAGGCCGAGACGGACTAAACTAACAGAAAAGGGGAAGGCATGACAACAGAAAGTTTTGAGGATGAAGGAAAAAGGTACAGATGTCACAGGGTGAGACCGATATTGAATCCACACTAGCTAAGGCAACCTAAGCTCCTAAGATGGATATGCTAAGCGACATGAGGTATCCACAAAAGAGACCTCCCCGAAGTATTATACTACGCTACGAGGTCAGTTCAACATTCGAGGACGAATGTTCCAAAGGGGGGGGGGGGAGGATGTTATAGCATTTCGAATAATCGTATAATTCAAGACAATCGCGGGAAGACAACAAGCAAGGCCATATTTTATTTTGTTTGACATATGAGTTGCTTATGAAAAATTTAGAAGTGGATTTAATGAGGAAGGTCAAGGGCATAAAGGGAAATTCGCAATATGACTCGTGGGAATATGGAGAAAGACGAAGGGCAAATTTGGAAGTTGGAAAAATGTTTCATAAATTACAAGAATTTGCCAAGAATACAAAGTGGGCTTGAACTATTTTTTTGAGCAAAAGAGAGGACCAACCGGCAATGCATAGGGTCCAAGCCCATATGGAATAAATTTTGGTCAATAAATAAGATGCCTAAGTCATCTTTATCACATTAAGCTCTAGAATTTTCAAGAAAGGGAGAGCAAGAGAAAGAGAGAGCTAGGTTCTAGGGCCTTTCGGCCAAGAGAGAAATCAACAAGAAATATTGATAAAAATTTCTCCAAAAATCATTTTCTACCAAGTAGGGGGTGCACAACGAGGTGGAGTTGTTGTTGGAACAAGAAAGGTTCAAAATCATACAAGTTGCCAAGAGTTAGGCAAGTGAGAAGTTGAAGAAGAAAGGTAAATTCTAATCTTGTTTTATGTGTTATACATGATTTATATGTATTGTAGTATGCTAAAATGGATGAAATTCATGAAGGAGAGGAAATTAGTATGTGGCCGTGCATATTCATATATGAATAAGAATCATATTTCAATTATTTTGTTTAGTGTTTGGTTGTTATGGTTGTGAATGATATGTGGAAGATGGAAGTTGAATGAATTTGGAGAGAATGTAGTTGTGCATGCATGAAGTGTGGCCGTGAGTGTTGTGTGTGTGTGGCCGTGAGGTTGTGGTATAGTATGGAAGTGAATGAGTTAATTTTATGTAGTGTTTTGGTTGTTGTTATATTGTGAATCCTATGTTGCTAATGAATGTCTAGGAACCTTAGTTGAGTTGTGGAAGTTGGAGACTTATTTTAGAAATCATGCATATTGAATGTAATGTTCTTACGCGTATGAAAGACAATGATATTGGTATGGGGTCGTTGGAATATATATATATTAGAAGATTGCATTATTTTATTGGAGTTGGAAGGTTTTGAAGAAAGTAGTAAATTGATATCATGTATCTTGAATTGAATGTATGGATCGCTAGTGTGATTGTTGAATTCATGTTGATAGTTTGGCCGGGTTTGAATTCCCGGATTGTGTTTGATGAGAATTTGACTAAATTGAATGTCGAGGATGGTATATTTACAGAGGAAATGCTGCCGAAATTTCGGTAGCCAAGTATTACCTTAAGATTTCAACTCTAAATATACTAATGAGAGTTTTGGTAAACATGACCAATTCGCAGATTTTGACGAGATTGCAACGTGAATTTGGAATAGCAAAAGGAGCGGAAAGAGGTATGTAGGGCTTCACCCTTCTTTCTATGGCATGTCGTAATTGTAATAAGTTGGGTACGAGCCTCGGGGACAACTCGGTTCCCCGGAATCCGCACCTAAAGTTTTCCACTTTTTGTTCAATAGAATTGAACTAGAAAGTGTGCCAACTGTTGGAAAAACCTCCTACACCCTTAGAACTTGTATAAATGGGACCCGATTACCCTAAGACCCTCACAAGTAACGCTATGACACGTAACATACGTAAATCGTATACGCTACCTCATCCGGCCCGAGGTGGGCCCGTTACTCTCGGATTTTCCTATAGTCGTGGTTGACTTACTTGAAGTAAATCCAAAGGGGACTTTTGATCTCAATCTCGTTACCGAATGATAAGTACTATGACTAGTCTAACGACAATGTTTCTATGAGGATAATGATAATTACAATGTTAGACAAGAGAATGTACCTTTGATAAGTACGACTGGAACGACTCTATGACTAAGATGACTAAGCTAAGTATCTTATGTAAACATGAAAGTGATACACTAATTTTTGAATCGTATTTATATTTCCTAGCTATATCTTTATTTTCTCTGACTCCAAAGCCTATGACGGTCATCTATGATGCCCACGATTTCATTCTACGGTTACTGTAATACTATTCTCCGTTGATAGTCTCGCCTTAAAATACTTGTTCCTTCAAGGTGAGACAAAGCTATAACTAGCATTCCATAACGTCATCGGAGGTCACCGACCTTACGTCACTCCGATGGATACATGATTTTCCTTGGCTCTTGTGTGCTTATATGATAGATGTATATAAAACAGGTATATGTGTATCGATATGTATATATAAATAAGATAAGTAATTGTATATGAGACGTGTATATGTATAAAAGATAAGCAAATGTATATGTATATGTGTATGGGGAAAGGGGAAGCATCACTGTTATATCACCACCTGATTCAGCTGGATTCCATCCTGGACGCGGGATGCCCGGAGGCGGGATATGGGAGAGCCGTACGCGGCATCTGTATATATATACATATATATATATATATATATAATGTATGCTACCTATATATGATGTAATGTGTTGGGACACCGTTGGGGAGGGGGCTTGGGAGAGCCGATTGTATTCGGCGTCTGTAAATGTGAATAAAAGATATTGTTCACTGAATTGTACTATTTTCTGTATACGAGAATAAGGGACACCGTGGGGGTGGAGCCGATTGTATTCGGCGTCAGTAAATGTGAGCAAAAGGTACCGTTACTGAAATGTACTGTTTTCTGTACACGAGAATAAGTAATATATACATGTTAATTCTTATGCTTATGAAAAGAAACGTTTCAAAGACGAAAGGACAAGCCTACATGACAGCCGACCTGAAAAGGGGCCTTCCTATGCACAGGTTACTTTCTCGCCTCGTTATATGCCCTGTGACTCCATGATATTATTAATCGTACTCTATGTTACTGCTTGTATTATTTTCTATGCCTCACATACTCGGTACACTATTCGTACTAACATCCCTTCTTGTGGACGCTGCGTTCCATGCCGCGCAGGTCAGTAGACAGGTGGACTTGATCCTTAGGAGCTCTGCCAGCAGTACTCTACAGCGCTCCAGTCGTTCCGGAGCCTTATTTCAGTGGTACAATTTTGTGTATATATAATCTCGGGCACGATAGTACTCGGCCCTTTCTATGTATAACTGTACTATGTCTAGAGGCTCGTAGGCAGATATGTACAGTCAGTCAAGTATAGTTAGATATATGGTGTTTTGGCATGTTAATGTTGTTGTATAAAGTGCTAACGAAGTTTATTATCCTATGTTCAGAATGACGCTGCTAATGTTAATGTTCAAAAAAAAAATATGGCTCTGTTTACACGGCTTGCTAAGAGGTAAAGGTAACATGATAGATAAGGAGTGCTCGGTACAAGTATCGGGTACTCGTCACAGCCCCTAGTCGGGTCGTGACAGGAAAGGCTGTTCTTGAAGACAAATTGAAGGAAATCTTAGAGGTAAAACCTTGTGTAATCCTTTACTTCTCTTTAATCACAATCATCTTAGACCTTCCCCTTCCCTTTTCAATCCCTTAGAAATGGAATTTGAAGGAGGGTTTTGGGAGATTTTTCTCTAAGAGTATACTTGATAAAGTGATGATGTTAATGTTAAAATGTGATGAATCTAAGCTTAGTAATCATATATCTTTCACTTTTAAGGTTGAATTTCGAATTTGGAGAATTAGGGTTCATACCCAATTTGGGGGGTTTTACTAGAATCAGATTTTGGGATAATTCTTGAGATAAATGAACAATTAATGATGGGGTTATGATTACCTAAAATTCAATTTGGTATTTTACCAGTGAATTTCTCGTTTCACCCTTGTAGGCCCGTTTCCCCCAATTTCTAGTGTTAAAATGGACCTAATTGATATCATAGCAATATTTTTATCATTATTCATGATTTCTAACTTAGAATTTGATTATGCTTAGACTACATTGGTTCTGAGCTTCAGAGAAAGGGCAAGAAGATAGAGAGAGGGCAAGGCAATAGAGTGACTTGTTGGTGTTGCAGTTCGGCAGTCCAGGTAGGTTATGGTTTACCTTTGGTGAGACTTAGTATAGTGAATCGCATATTTAGATTATGATGTCAGAGACAACATGTGAACCTTCGGGTATGAAGTTGGGATGGGCATTGACTTAGGTTGGGCCCTGATGTGTGTTGGGACTAGCCAGCCTGTTATGTGTGTTTGATTGTTTAATTGTGTTGGCTTGATGCTATGTTTAGTTGGTAGATAACGAAGGTCGCTTGTTTTCCTGATTTAGATAGCGTTGACATACCCGTTAGTGGTATTTGTACTTGATCTATTATTGGCGCACCCGCTGTTGGTACTGTTATATCCCGTGTTTTTGCGCATTTGGAAAACTTGGAATAATCTTGCTTTGTAGGAAATGAAGGCTATGTTCCTATTTTTTTTAATATATGTGTGACATACATGAAAAATATCGATGCGGAAGTACGGAGGAAAGCTAAGGACGAAATTGGAATTTCGGAAATTAGTTTCGTGAATTATAAAATATGATCCTTAATTAGTTGGGCTCAAAAAAAAAAAGAGAAAGAGAAGCCCAATTTAATAGGGGTGGCCGGCCATGAAGCCTTGGCCCAATCCCAAGTTATTAAATTTATCATGTGATCAATAATTATAAGAAGCATAGACCTTCAAGAAGACTCTTGAAACAAAGCAAAAGAAATGGAAGAGCAAGAGAGGGGTTTCGGCCCCCTTCAAGAAAAGAGAGAAAAACAAATTCCAAGTCCATTAATCTTGATCCAAAAATCATAATTTTCTAGCAATATTACTAATTCAAGGGTGCTCTGGTATAATTTTTAAGGCAGGAAAGTACTTGTGTTGGCAAGTGGAAGTTTGAAGAAGTTGAAGAGAAAAGGTAAGGATTCATCCCATATTATTATGTTATGACGGTTTGTTTGTGTTGTAGTGTATGGAAATGAGTAGAATTCATCAAAACATGGAAGTTTGCAAAGTGGGTATGGAATATGGTGCATGGTCGTGTATATATATACATTGTATGCTTATGGTGGATTGAATTTATGTTGTATTCTAGTTGTGTGTAGGATGGAATTCATATTGAAAATGAAAGTTGAATGAACTTGATGGAAGTTGGAAAAATAGTATGTGGCCGTGAGCCACTTTGTGGTGAAAGGGTAATGGATTAAATTCTATTTAGTTCGTTAGTTGCGTCGTTGTGACATTTACGACGTAAATGAAGGCTTAACGCCATAGGTTGGTGTCGAATTTGCATGTATGTCGTTATGGGAAATTCTGCGTTTTAAGATAATTATTATGTAATCATGCAAGCAAAGGTCTAAAGTGGGAATTAATGTTGTTGCTAATGAATTTAGAAGGAAACAATGCAAGTTAGTAGGTTCGTCGTAGTTGATGATGTTTCGGATGGAATACGGAAAGTGACGAATCATTTGAACTTATGCATATTGTTTGGAACATTATTGGAATGTGTTTGAACAACCTTGAATGAGTAAATGTATGCCATAATGATGATGTTAGTTTGATGTTGTAAAGCTCGTATGAAAGTCGTCGCATTATGTAGAAAGGAAGAATGTTGACGTTAGGTTTATCTTGTTGTGATTTATGATGTCTTTGGTATTGTGGGTTGTTGCTGTGATATATTGAGCCGAGCTAAGCCTCGGGGATGCTATATGTATAGGGGAAATGCTGCCGAAATTTCGGTAGACAACTATGAAGTTAAGAGAATTCTTAAAGTCTTGAAATTCCTAATTGGTAACTTTGACCATTTGTAGATTCTGAGCGAAACGGGATTCGATTTTGGACAAGCGTAAGGAGCGCGAAAGGTATGTAAGGCTACCCCATTCCTTCTTTTAGCATGTCCTAGGTATACTAGGTCGATATCGGAGCCTTGGAGGCCATTCTGTTCTTGGAATTCCGAATTAGAAATTGGGTACTATTCATTCAATTCAATTGAAGCATAGAACTCTCATTTGTGTTAAAAAGTGATCTATTGTCCGAAACGTTTGTAAATGTATTCGAATTGCTTCGAAACTTCCACGTATGATCTCATAGACACCAAATGTCTGTAACTCATGTCCGCCACCTCGACTTGACCCGAGGTGGGCCCGCTAACTTCGAAACTCTTTTGTTTGCCCTATAAGGCTCATTTTTGTATAACGTCGGCAAAAGACTTTTGTTTATGAACTTGGCTGTTGTAAAATAATGTTTTGATTGCCACGATGTCCTAAATTATATTTTGAACCATAATTACCGTTTTGGAAATACTTTTGTGAGATGAACCCCGTTTTGATTAATTGTTCGAACTATTTTGACTAATGAGTCAACATGTGATTTTATCAAGTTTGCAAAAGTATTTTGACATATGAATTGCATTGTTTGCTCACGACTCCGCTCGTGCCCTTATTATAATTTCATTCACCGGTTCCCGGGCCGGTTATGATTTGTGCGCCCTATGATTAATTCGGCCGTATGCTGTGATACGGTTCCCGAGACCTCGCCATAGGGTCGGGTTCCGTTTGGAGTTATGCTGTGATATGGATGGTGATATGTTATGATGATATGTGTGTTCGGGGATGTACGGAGATTTGAACCTTCTGGTGTTATGCTGTGTGTGGCACCTGCGTCGGAGGGGTGACCACGTTCCTGAGCTTTGCATGATTTTTATCTGCATTATGTACATACGTTTTGGTACAGATTTTGATATACTGGTCAGTATTCCCTTTTTTTATCCTGTTTGGTTTCAGTTATGATTTACACTTCTGCACTCTATGCTTTACATACTCAGTACATCTTTCGTACTGACCCCCCTTTCTTCGGGGGCTGCGTTTCATGCCCGCAGGTACAGACGCCGGTGATCCACCACTGTAGGCTCCCCGTCCTGCTTTTACAGAATGCTCCTTTTGATTCGGAGCCCATATGTCGGTATAAATCTTTTGTGATGTATATGTATCTGTATATTTGACTATTTGGGGTACGGCGGGGCCCTGTCCCGTCATATGTTTTCGTTTTGTATTTGTAGAGGCCTGTAGTCATGTTTGTGGGTCGAGGGTTCTATATGTGTCTGTTTGATTACGATCTGAGTCTTAATGCGGTCCGTCTGTTATGGTGGCCAAAATGGCCCTTATGTTTATATTTGTACATATGATCGGCGATGTGCATTCCGCCGCTTCTATTTGTTCCGATATGACATTTTGGTATGCGACCGCTTAAGACAAGTTTTGTTTGAAATTATGTTTAAAATAACTATTATGAAATCTGAGTTAAGCTTTGATTTGACGATTTGGCTCGTATGTCCGTTTGGGGTGCCCAAGTAGGGCGCCAGTCGCGGCCCACGGGGATGGGTCGTGACAAAAGTGGTATCAGAGCGGTTTGTCCTCGGAATGTCTACAGGCCGTGTCTCGTAGAGTCTTGTTTATCGGTGTGTTGTGCACCATATCTATAAACAGGAGGCTACAGGACATTTAGGGTGTTACTTTTCTTTGGATCTTAGATCGTGCGATAGAGCCAGCTGTAGGAAATGAATTTCTTATTCTAACCATTGATTGCAGCTGGATAGCGGTATCGACGTAAGACAACGACTGCTGATATTGGAAGCTACATAGTACTCAGCTAAGCAATGGTATGAAAGACGTATGCTGGGTAAGGTATTCTGAAGTATGATTAAAACATAAAGTCGAACATTGAAAGGAGAAATAGAACATGAAAAGTGTAGCAGGTGCAGTTGAGTTGGGCATGTGAGGTAAGTCACGACATCTGTATACTTCTATCTATAATTGTTAGCCCCGTGTGGCTATGATGTGATATGATATGATATGTATATACGTATATGTGTTGGCCCTGTGAGGCATGGTTGGTATTCCCTGTGTACAGGTTTTGGGGTAGTAAGAAATACAGCAGAACCTTAGCCCAAATATTTTCTAGAGACACGAAAGGGAAAATTAGATATAAATTCCCAACATATCTTAAAGGTCGATACCGATAGGATAAATCTATTATGGTGGATTAAAAGTTTAAGAGGTACCCTCCATGTCATTTGTAAGAAGCATTGCCCTTATCGGAAAAAAAAATTTATCTCGAGAAAGCATATACGAGTAACAAATTCGCAATTTATTTGGAGGGACCAGAAATATGTTCCAACCCATTTTGTTTTAGCACGGCCCATGTGAAGGGCAAGAATGTCCGACGATCAAGTTTCCTCTAATTGAAAGAATACAAAACGTATGACAAGCAGTTGAGAATTGAGCGGTTCGCTCTCGGCTTAAGTATATAGATATATATAACCGTGGAGGTAATTATGTGAATTAGGCATTAGAAGATTCCGCGAAGTTCGTCGGACTCTAGCTTCGTTTTGCTGGTGGTCGGAAGATACCCTACAGTAACATTTCATTAATTTTCCTCGAACTGGTTGAAGATGGAATTTGTGGAATAAAAATTTAAACTCGTAGGCTGTCTGGAATTATACATATATGCATGAAGGTAAATATTGAGGGTTTACAGGGGGCGACACGGTGATCATAAAGTCAGAAAAGTAATAGAATTCTCGTTAGGCCGGGGTGGGACCCGCTACGGGAATGTTTTGAAAAATTGTTAAGACCCCGATTGGTCTTAAATTGCGTGACAAAGGCTGTGCGGGGCAACCGGTGTAATTATACCGGTCTTAACGTGCCTAAATTCAATAAAGTCGAAAGGTTAAGCGTGCCAGGGCCAGAGCAATTCTGGGATGGGTGACCCCTTGGGAAATGTACAAAATTTTTGCAAACTTAGATATGAGAGACGAATAGGAAATTCGGGGTGACCAAAAGGGAATCAGGATGTGTGGTATGGCTAGAAACTTTATAGGGCCACACGAGCTGAGACGGATTAGATTGCTAAAACGGGAAGAAAAAACAGCGCAGCTCTGAAACTAGGGTAAGTATGAACAAGTGATTGAAGACGTATTGTAAAAGAAATGGTAGTGATATATATGTGTATGTATAGGGCCCCATTTATGACTGTGTTGATTGATTGGCGGATCTTGATAGCCATTATTGTAATATATGGAAAACATTAACCGACCAGAATCTATGAGATAAAATGAAAAGTATGGTACAGATGTTACGAAATAAACTAAGATTCATTTTGCTACCGGTTGAGATTGGAAGATTCTAATACGACGATGGTTGGAAAGAAAAGAGAATGACTGAGTGGAAGGTAATCAAATGTCAGAAAAAAGTGAACCGTAAGAAACATAATTAAGTAGAACCTCTAAAAGAGTCAGCGGGGAAAACACGAAAATTATTTGCGAAAACGGACTAAAATGAAGCAGTGCAGGACAAAGGAAACCTATGGTATGGAATGATGAATCGTGTGTGTATCGAGTAATTCAAATATATAAAAAAAAATAGAACAACGGATAAGGAACGGGTGTGAAAGAAGGGATAACTTGGCCAAATCATCCAATGAGGAGGAATATAATTATTAACAGATAAATTGCTATACTAATTACGTCATTTGATTGTCAGCTATCGGATAAGATTGTGTGCTATGTAATTATGATTCTGTTAAGGTTTTGTATGAAGATAATCAAGTTGTAGGTTAGAAAGAAAAGATACGAATATGATGTAAGTATAACCCCAAAAAGGGGGACCGAAGGGGAGTAAGCAAAGTAAGTATACATGGAAGTGATTGAGATACAGAAGATTGAAGCGATAAAGGACTGGCTTAGGCCTTCGACATCTACTGAAATATGTAGTTGTTTGAGGATAGTCAGATTATGGCCTATGTTCCCCGGCAGCTCAGACCGCACGAGGAAACAATATTTCGCTCATGATCTGGAATTAGCTACGGTGATTCATGCTTTAAAGATGTGGCGACATTACTTATATGGGGTCCGCGTTGACAGTTATACGGGCCCTAAGAGCCTCCGGTATATTCTAAGCCAAAAGGAGCCGAATTTGCGGCGGAAAAGGTGGTTCGAATCATTGAAAGATTATGATGTTAATATTTTGTGCCACCCTAGAAGGGCTAACGTTGTGACAAACGCACTTAGTCGTGAACCTATGGACGACTTTGACCGGCGTACATTCATAGACAAAGAATTGGTTTGTAAAACTTATCAGTCGGCTAACCTTGGAGTCCGTTTGGTCGGTTCTGAAGATATCCAAATTTTTGTCTGGGAAGCTGTAGAATCATCGATTATGGAAAAGGTAGAACAACATCAGTTTGAGGAGTCTATTCTGGTATGGTAGAGAGACGACCTTGGACAATGAAAAAGCCCCAGCTCGAGGTTTTACCGGATGAGTATTGTTATACCGAGGCAGATTATGTGTGCCCGACATCGTAGGGCTGCAACGGTCAATTCTGAGCGGAGCGCATAATATTTGGTATTCTGTTTGTCCCAAATCCGCTAAAAGGTACCATGACCTCGGATGTCTATACTGATGGAATAGCATGAAACAGGACATCGCAAGGCTCATTGCCCAGTGCCCGAATTGTCAGCAAGTCAAAATTGAGCATCAGAAACCGAGCGGACTGTTTTAGGGAATGGAAATTCTGATTTGGATGTGGGAGATAATTAATATGAATCTCATTATGGGTTTGCCTCGCACTCCGCGGAAGTATGATTTCCATATGGGGTATGGTTAATAGGCTGACAAAAATCAGTCCATTTTCTCCCCGCCAGAACCACTTATTCGGTTGAGAATTATGCCAGACGATATATTAAAGAGATGATAAGACTTCATGGAGTCCATGTACTTATTATAACCGACAGAGGTGCTCAGTTTACGGCTGACTTATAGAGATCGTTCCAGGAAGGACTGGGGGACTCAAGTGAGTTTAGCACAGCATTTCATCCTCAGTCTGACGGACAGGCTGAGTGTACCAATCAGACACGGGAAGATATGTTGCGGGCCTGCGTTATTGATTTCAGAGGTAGCTGGGATGATCATTTGCCGCTTACTGAATTTGCTTATAATAATAGTTATCGTTCCAGCATCCTGATAACACCATACGAATATGAGGCCCTATATGGTAGAAAATGCAAATCTCCCATTGATTGGTTCGACGTGGGTGAAACAGAACTAATCGGATCAGGTACGGTTCAGCAAGCAGTCGATAAGGTAAAAATTCACCCGGGAATGGTTATTGATTGCCCAGAGTCGACAGAAATTACATACAGATACACGACGTCGACCGTTAGGGTTCTGGATTGGCGACTGGGTATTTCTGGAAGTGTCTCCTATGAAGGGTGTGACGAGATTTCGGTGGGTAAGCTTAGCCCGCGGTTTATCGGGCCGTATCAGTTTATTCGGAAGGTAGGTGAGGTCGCCTATGAGCTAGACTTACCATCTGATCTGGAGGCAGTATATCCGGTATTCCATGTATCCATGTTCCGTAAATGTGTTGGTGATCCCTCCAGAATATTTCCAGTGGATGATATTTCAGGATGGAGGAATTGTCTTATGAAGAGCAACCTGTAGCTATTATGGATTATCAGGTGAGGAGGCCGCGTACCAGGGACATACCCTCTGTTAAGGTCTTATGGCGAAACAATAATAGGGCAGAGATGACCTGGGAAGCATAGGACGAAATGAAGAAAAGTATCCTCATTTATTCTCTACGCCTACAGGTAGTCTAAATTCCTAAATTTGTATATTGATTGGTAAGTAATTTACGTGTGCTACTCATAAGAAGAAACTCCCCCCCGAAACGCTTGTGAGACCCTATAATGCTAATTTAACATTCGAGGACGAATGTCCTAGAGGGGGGGAGAATGTTATATCCCGTGTTTTTGCGCATTTGGAAAACTTGGAATAATCTTGCTTTGTAGGAAATGAAGGCTATGTTCCTATTTTGTTTAATATATGTGTGACATACATGAAAAATATTGATGCGGAAGTACGGAGGAAAGCTAAGGGCGAAATTGGAATTTCGGAAATTAGTTTCGTGAATTATAAAATATGATCCTTAATTAGTTGGGCTCAAAAAAAAAAAAAAGAGAAAGAGAAGCCCAATTTAATAGGGGTGGCCGGCCATGAAGCCTTGGCCCAAGCCCAAGTTATTAAATTTATCATGTGATCAATAATTATAAGAAGGATAGACCTTCAAGAAGACTCTTGAAACAAAGCAAAAGAAATGGAAGAGCAAGAGAGGGGTTTCGGCCCCCTTCAAGAAAAGAGAGAAAAACAAATTCCAAGTCCATTAATCTTGATCCAAAAATCATAATTTTCTAGCAATATTACTAATTCAAGGGTGCTCTTCAATACTGTTTTCTGTATACGAGAATAAGGGACACCGTGGGGGTGGAGCCGATTGTATTCGGCGTCAGTAAATGTGAGCAAAAGGTACCGTTACTGAAATGTACTGTTTTCTGTACACGAGAATAAGTAATATATAAATGTTAATTCTTATGCTTATGAAAAGAAACGTTTCAAAGACGAAAGGACAAGCCTACATGACAGCCGGCCTGAAAAGGGGCCTTCCTATGCACAGGTTACTTTCTCGCCTCGTTATATGCCCTGTGACTCCATGATATTATTAATCGTACTCTATGTTACTGCTTGTATTATTTTATATGCCTTACATACTCGGTACACTATTCGTACTGACGTCCCTTCTTGTGGACGCTGCGTTCCATGCCGCGCAGGTCAGCAGACAGGTGGACTTGATCCTTAGGAGCTCTGCCAGCAGTACTCTACAGCGCTCCAGTCGTTCCGGAGCCATATTTCAGTGGTACTATTTTGTGTATATATAATCTCGGGCACGATAGTACTCGGCCCTTTCTATGTATAAGTGTACTATGTCTAGAGGCTCGTAGGCAGATATGTACAGTCAGTCAAGTATAGTTAGATATATGGTGTTTTGGCATGTTAATGTTGTTGTATAAAGTGCTAACGAAGTTTATTAGCCTATGTTCAGAATGACGCTGCTAATGTTAATGTTCAAAAAAAAAATATGGCTCTGTTTACGCGGCTTGCTAAGAGGTAAAGGTAACATGATAGATAAGGAGTGCTCGGTACAAGTATCGGGTACTCGTCACAGCCCCTAGTCGGGCCGTGACAGGAAAGGCTGTTCTTGAAGACAAATTGAAGGAAATCTTAGAGGTAAAACCTTGTGTAATCCTTTACTTCTCTTTAATCACAATCATCTTAGACCTTCCCCTTCCCTTTTCAATCCCTTAGAAATGGAATTTGATGGAGGGTTTTGGGAGATTTTTCTCTAAGAGTATACTTGATAAAGTGATGATGTTAATGTTAAAATATGATGAATCTAAGCTTAGTAATCATATATCTTTCACTTTTAAGGTTGAATTTCGAATTTGGAGAATTAGGGTTCATACCCAATTTGGGGGGTTTTACTAGAATCATATTTTGGGATAATTCTTGAGATAAATGAATAATTAATGATGGGGTTATGATTACCTAAAATTCAATTTGGTATTTTACCAGTGAATTTCTCGTTTCACCCTTGTAGGCCCGTTTTCCCCAATTTCTAGTGTTAAAATGGACCTAATTGATATCATAGCAATATTTTTATCATTATTCATGATTTCTAACTTAGAATTTGATTATGCTTAGACTACATTGGTTCTGAGCTTCAGAGAAAGGGCAAGACGATAGAGAGAGGGCAAGGCAATAGAGTGACTTGTTGGTGTTGCAGTTCGGCAGTCCAGGTAGGTTATGGTTTACCTTTGGTGAGACTTAGTATAGTGAATCGCATATTTAGATTATGATGTCGGAGACAACATGTGAACCTTCGGGTATGAAGTTGGGATGGGCATTGACTTAGGTTGGGCCCTGATGTGTGTTGGGACTAGCAGCCTGTTATGTGTGTTTGATTGTTTAATTGTGTTGGCTTGATGCTATGTTTAGTTGGTAGATAACGAAGGTCCCTTGTTTTCCTGATTTGGATAGCGTTGACATACCCGTTAGTGGTATTTGTACTTGATATATTATTGGCGCACCCGCTGTTGGTACTGTTATATCCCGTGTTTTTGCGCATTTGGAAAACTTGGAATAATCTTGGTTTGTAGGAAATGAAGGCTATGTTCCTATTCTTTTTAATATATGTGTGACATACATGAAAAATATCGATGCGGAAGTACGGAGGAAAGCTAAGGACGAAATTGGAATTTCGGAAATTAGTTTCGTGAATTATAAAATATGATCCTTAATTAGTTGGGCTCAAAAAAAAAAAAGAGAAAGAGAAGCCCAATTTAATAGGGGTGGCCGATTATGAAGCCTTGGCCCAAGCCCAAGTTATTAAATTTATCATATGATCAATAATTATAAGAAGGATAGACCTTCAAGAAGACTCTTGAAACAAAGCAAAAGAAATGGAAGAGCAAGAGAGGGGTTTCGGCCCCCTTCAAGAAAAGAGAGAAAAACAAATTCCAAGTCCATTAATCTTGATCCAAAAATCATAATTTTCTAGCAATATTACTAATTCAAGGGTGCTCTGGTATAATTTTTAAGGCAGGAAAGTACTTGTGTTGGCAAGTGGAAGTTTGAAGAAGTTGAAGAGAAAAGGTAAGGATTCATCCCATATTATTATGTTATGAAGGTTTGTTTGTGTTGTAGTGTATGGAAATGAGTAGAATTCATCAAAACATGGAAGTTTGCAAAGTGGGTATGGAATATGGTGCATGGCCGTGTATATATATACATTGTATGCTTATGGTGGATTGAATTTATGTTGTATTCTAGTTGTGTGTAGGATGGAATTCATATTGAAAATGAAAGTTGAATGAACTTGATGGAAGTTGGAAAAATAGTATGTGGCCGTGAGCCACTTTGTGGTGAAAGGGTAATGGATTAAATTCTATTTAGTTCGTTAGTTGCGTCGTTGTGACATTTACGACGTAAATGAAGGCTTAACGCCATAGGTTGGTGTCGAATTTTCATGTATGTCGTTATGGGAAATTATGCGTTTTAAGATAATTATTATGTAATCATGCAAGCAAAGGTCTAAAGTGGGAATTAATGTTGTTGCTAATGAATTTAGAAGGAAACAATGCAAGTTAGTAGGTTCGTCGTAGTTGATGATGTTTCGGATGGAATACGGAAAGTGACGAATCATTTGAACTTATGCATATTGTTTGGAACATTATTGGAATGTGTTTGAACAACCTTGAATGAGTAAATGTATGCCATAATGATGATGTTAGTTTGATGTTGTAAAGTTCGTATGAAGGTCGTCGCATTATGTAGAAAGGAAGAATGTTGACGTTAGGTTTATCTTGTTGTGATTTGTGATGTCTTTGGTATTGTGGGTTGTTGCAATGATATATTGAGCTGAGCTAAGCCTCGGGGATGCTATATGTATAGGGGAAGTGCTGCCGAAATTTCGGTAGACAACTATGAAGTTAAGAGAATTCTTAAAGTCTTGAAATTCCTAATTGGTAACTTTGACCATTTGTAGATTCTGAGCGAAACGGGATTCGATTTTGGACAAGCGTAAGGAGCGCGAAAGGTATGTAAGGCTACCCCATTCCTTCTTTTGGCATGTCCTAGGTATACTAGGTCGATATCGGAGCCTTGGAGGCCATTCTGTTCATGGAAATCCGAATTAGAAATTGGGTACTATTCATTCAATTCAATTGAAGCATAGAACTCTCATTTGTGTTAAAAAGTGATCTATTGTCCGAAACGTTTGTAAATGTATTCGAATTGCTTCGAAACTTCCACGTATGATCTCATAGACACCAAATGTCTGTAACTCATGTCCGCCACCTCGACTTGACCCGAGGTGGGCCCGCTAACTTCGAAACTCTTTTGTTTGCCCTATAAGGCTCATTTTTGTATAACGTCGGCAAAAGACTTTTGTTTATGAACTTGGCTGTTGTAAAATAATGTTTTGATTGCCACGATGTCCTAAATTATATTTTGAACCATAATTACCGTTTTGGAAATACTTTTGTGAGATGAACCCCGTTTTGATTAATTGTTCGAACTATTTTGACTAATGAGTCAACATGTGATTTTATCAAGTTGGCAAAAGTATTTTGACATATGAATTGCATTGTTTGCTCACGACTCCGCTCGTGCCCTTATTATAATTTCATTCACCGGTTCCCGGGCCGGTTATGATTCGTGCGCCCTATGATTAATTCGGTCGTATGCTGTGATACGGTTCCCGAGACCTCGCCATAGGGCCGGGTTCCGTTTGGAGTTATGCTGTGATATGGATTGTGATATGTTATGATGATATGTGTGTTCGGGGATGTACGAAGATTTGAACCTTCTGGTGTTATGCTGTGTGTGGCACCTGCGTCGGAGGGGTGACCACGTTCCTGAGCTTTGCATGATTTTTATCTGCATTATGTACATACGTTTTGGTACAGATTTTGATATACTGGTCAGTATTCCCTTTTTGTGTCCTGTTTGGTTTCAGTTATGATTTACACTTCTGCACTCTATGCTTTACATACTCAGTACATCTTTCGTACTGACCCCCCTTTCTTCGGGGGCTGCGTTTCATGCCCGCAGGTACAGACGCCGGTGATCCACCACTGTAGGCTCCCCGTCCTGCTATTACAGAATGCTCCTTTTGATTCGGAGCCCATATGTCGGTATAAATATTTTGTGATGTATATGTATCTGTATATTTGACTATTTGGGGTACGGCGGGGCCCTGTCCCGTCATATGTTTTCGTTTTGTATTTGTAGAGGCCTATAGTCATGTTTGTGGGTCGAGGGTCCTATATATGTCTATTTGATTACGATATGTGTCTTAATGCGGTCCGTCTGTTATGGTGGCCAAAATGACCCTTATGTTTATATTTGTACATATGATCGGCGATGTGCATTCCGTCGCTTCTATTTGTTCCGATATGACATTTTGGTATGCGACCGCTTAAGACAAGTTTTGTTTGAAATTATGTTTAAAATAACTATTATGAAATCTGAGTTAAGCTTTGATTTGACGATTTGGCTCGTATGTCCGTTTGGGGTGCCCAAGTAGGGCGCCAGTCGCGGCCCACGGGGATGGGTCGTGGCAGGTAGTTGAGATTATTGATATATTATTGGCATTGTCACGACCCAACCCCGTAGGCCGTGACTAGTGCCCGAGTTGGGCACTCGTATACATATATGTTATCTATAATCAATTCACAACTAAACATAATTTGGAATTTAAAGAAACAGAATGTCATCTCAAAACTGTCACATATTTATATATCAACGCAACCTGCCTCCTGAGCAGTGACAACATCAATAGATAACGTCGAACACAAGTCGACAAGGTTGTCATAACGTGTGGGAACGCCCCAACTATATATACGCAAGCCGACAAGGCTTCCACTACACACAACATCCCAAAATATACATATACGCAAGCCGACAAGGCTGCCACTACGAATAGGAACGTCCCAAAACATAAATCATGCTAACACAGCTGATCAACGTCTATTTACAACCCACACATATGTCTACAAACCTCTAAGAGTAATGACGAAGACATATGACGGGACAGGGCCCCGCCGTACCCCTGGATAAACATTTACATATATCAAAGATTTGTACCAAACGTCTTGGCTCCGGAACAACGGAGCACTCTAATACAGCTGAGTAGAAGTCCTATACTGATGGGTCACCAACTGGCTATCTGTACCTGCGGGCATGAACGCAGCCCCCCGAGGAAAGGGGGTCAGTACGAAATATGTATTGAGCATGTAAAGCATGAAATATAGTAAATAGGATCATACTGAGACAAGGAGTGTAGAACCCAGTACAATAACCAAAAAACCATAAGACTTACCTTTGAACATAAATCATACGTGTCAACATCATACTCATACCGTCATAGGACTTAACGACATAACTAGATAATCATCCTGTACATAAGCATATATAACGTGTCCCGGCCCTCTAGTGAGGGGCTCGGTAAATAAAATCATCATATACATGTACATATAACGTGTCCCGGCCCTCTAGTGAGGGACTCGGTGAATAAAATGATCATATGCCATCCTGGCCGCCATCCCCATATCATCATGTCATCATATCATCATATAAATATATATATATATATATATATATATATATATATATATATATATATATATATAACGTGTCCCGGCCCTATAGTGAGGGACTCGGTGAAATTATGTAGTGGATCTGTGCACGAAAACATGTCCTGGCCCGGGACTCAGTGAAGGATGTAACGGTAAGCACGAGCAGACTGATAAGCAACCATATACATACAAATCATCTTTTGAGACTCAATAGATAAGTAGACTAATCAGCTCTCAAGTATCAGGATAATAGTCATATTAAGTTCTTTCTAAATGTCATCACGAACTATAACAAGGAACGTCTAGGGATCATATACATGTATCAAATTAACATGAGATAGCTTATGAAAGTCAAGTACACCTCTAATTATGGAATTCTTTAAGAATAGGAACTTCTCTACATCATATATTAGTCGATCATATACTAGACTCGAGGCAATAGCTCGACTATCCTGAAAGTTCTAACGTCAAGAAACGAATAAAATCATGAATCATGCTTGGAACTAGATAGTAGAATTACCCCAAGGCTCATATTATATCTTACTTACGTCTAGGACATGCCAAAAGAAAGAAGGGATAGGCTTTACATTCATCGTCGCTCTTTTAGCCTATTTATATAAAAGTAACGTTATCGTTAGTAACTATATTTTCTAGTCCACAATTCTACAACTCATTTCTTATTGAACCTATATTTTAGTTTATATCTTCTCGTTTAGGGTTTTCTATCAATTAGGGACTTAACGAAAATCGGGCAGCATTTCCTCTATATAACTTGCCTAACCCGAACTTCCAATAATCTCTGATTTTTTTGCAACAATACCAACAACAACGATAACAGGGATAATCATATCAAGTCCTTAAAATCCAGCCTATAAAACAATTCATAACAACCCACATGATAATAGTAACAACTTATCCAGTTTCCGATATAGCTTTTGTAATTCTCGTCCCACGGTATAATTATGACCTGGATGAATTTAAATACACGTAGGAGAGGAGAATTATTACCTTATATGCCAAGAAATAATCTTCTTCCTCCTTACTTCACTTCGAAGAAAGCCCGAATTCAACAACACGATAAGACGGAAAAACGAGATTGAAGCGATGTGCAAAACCCAAAAAAAAAAAACGAATAACGTTGTTGCTTAAACTTCCAAATACTGAATGTGCTAGTACGTTTCTGCCCATATCACCCTTAAATTCACGATGCAACTATATAAATTAGCTGCTGCCCTTATCTTTCAAAAGTAAACTTTCTAATTTATGTTGACAAGAATGAGCATGCGTTTATATCCCTACACTAGCAAAACAAAAAAAACATTGCTGGAACCTATATTATTTTTCCAAGTGATAAATATAGTTGTTGCCTACTAAGTGGGCAGTGGGGTCCACTTCCTTTTGCCACTACTTCCACAACGTGACATGTAGGCTTTAGATGCCACTATTTGAAGGTTGCTTGGTGTCTTGCCACCATGGTGCCATGTGGCCATTAATCTTCATACAACTTTATTCAATAATCCATATTTCTCCAATTTTATTCCACTTTTAACCAATTACACACATAATTATTTTCTTGTCCTCAACTCACTTAAGTAGAAATTATTTTTAATACACTTCATATACTCATTGTCATGACCATGTGACATAGCACTAGTCCATACCCCTTCATTTTCCACACATAAAATATAATTTCCAAATTACCGTCGTCACACTTGTTAAGGCCCAAATTATTTTTGGACTTCATTCCTCACATATACCAAGTTCTTGATTTTCATGCTTGAATATAACCAAATTCTCTGGACTCGGATAAATTTCCTCATATTGGACGGTTCACTTTCCTATTCCAAAAATACGGAATATCATAGCTTGGACCGTATTCCACTCAAATAAATTTTAAACCTCGACGACACTTATTTTATCCGATTTGTTTAACTTCTAATCCTTATGATATCTGTACTCACTCTAACCACTTATAATCTTAGGGAATAACCTCTTTTCCATTACTAGTGTCATTTAACTCGCACACTTTCCAAAGCATAAAAATACGGGATGTAACAAGCATATCCGCTGTTGGTACTTGATTATATATGTTGGCATACCCACTGTTGGTAATGTGATGTGATGCATTGTTGGCGTACCCCGTAGAGGAACTTATGATATTGAGCTTGCTTGTTGATAATTGACATATGCATTGCACGCATTCTCTCATAATTATCATGCATGGCCGATATGCGATGATGATCTGGTATCGTTGATTGAGTGAAACTGATATTTGATAAACTCTTTTACTTGAGTGATTATGAAAAAGGCCGATGTCAGAAGATCCATTCAAGAATCATTGTCTATATGAAACTGACACTTGATAAACTCTTTTACTTGAGTGATTATGAGGAGGCCGATGTTTGAGGTTCAATTCCGGAATCGTTGATTTATGAAACTGATATTTGACAACTCTTTGGAGTGATTGTGAGGAGGCCGATGTCTGATGGTTATATTCGAGCATCGTTACTGCATGGCCGTTTCCGATGTTATCCCGGATTCGATTGTAGTGCATGGGCTCCGCGGGTCCCCCAGAGTGGTGCCGGTGAGACTCCTCCTGTGAGCAATTAGCCAGGGTCCCGTCTGTCTGTTTGGCAAAGATCCGGGATGGGTAGCATAAAGACTTTGCCAGTCACACTGGGTTGTGCTGCCGAGACGTCGATATTTTCGTCCGGAGTACACTTGTACATCTCATTTGAATAGCATGGCATGGCATCACATTCATACCATCATTGTATTGCGTTGCATTATGACTTGAGTTAGATGTCATGATGATTGTATTGTGACGATTATGGTGTTGATTCTATTGTGTTGATTGTTCCAGGATTAGTTATACTCAGACTTATTATATTGGGGGTTAGATACTTATATAGGTGTTGATGGATACTCGGTTACGATTATATTGTTCCATGCATGATTGGTTTACTTATTTATCTGCGTTATTTTCTGAATTGTTTTAACTATGCTTAGTTGGTCTATAATGCCTACCAGTACTGTTGTTTGTACTGACCTGCACTTGCTACATTCTTTTATGAATGCAGAGTATCTAGCCGGATTGTTACACCTCGAAATTTTTTCATGTCATTGCATAGTAAATAGACTAACGCAGGGCAAGAAGTATACGGTGTTTCCATAAGTAAGAAAGGTTATTTAACCATTCTAATTAAAATTCCAAAGATGTTGGAAGTAAGAGGAGAAGGTTCCTTAAGGAAGGCAAAGCATATGTTGTATTTTGGAAAAGTTCCGTAAAGTACCGAGCTAATGTTGACTTAATTATGTCTTAAGGAAGAGTTATAACGATCTTTAGATTGGTAGTGAAGTGTTAAACAAGAGTCAAGAAGGTTCATAAGGATTGGAGATCAAACGAATGATGAAAATCATTTCAGGGAAATGGGGTTATACGACCGACTTATACGGTCCATATAACATTATACGGTCCGTATAAGGGTCCGCATAACACCCAAAAGGAATATGTTTTCCCTGATGGTGAACCACGGACACTTATACGGACCGTACAATTTTATACGGACCGTATAAGTGGTCCGTATAATGCCCGACGGGCTGATTAAGATGCAAGTATAAATACATGTTCCCACTTCACTAATTTCATTTTGTACACTTCTCCATATCTCTCAAGACCCCTAGAAGGTTCTACATACTTCATCTTCAAGAATCTAAAGGAAATCAAAGATCAATATCATAAATTCGAGTGAGTCAAGTGCAAGAAGCTTGTTAGGGTTCATCCAAGATAAGAAATCTCTTTGGAAGTGGAACTAGGGTTGTGCTCAAGTGAAGTGTTTCCACTCAAAGATCATTCCCACACTATCAAAGGTATGTTTATGATCATTCCATGTTATTTAAAGCTTTGAGAGGTTGAAAGACTTAGATTATGGAAGAAAATAGGAAATGGGTTACAAACATGAAAAAGTGACATTGTTAAGTAATAGCTTAGTATGAATCATGATTCTTGATATGTTGTGATTATAATTATGTTATAGATAATGTTAAGAACATGGGAGAAACATTAGATAAGGATGAATGTGATGATGTATTATGATCATGATTATGGATGACCTTGAGAGGAAATTGTGGGAGTTGGATAATGATGAACTTGACAAGAGTTAGTTATTATGATATTATGAATGTTATCATTGATGATTGGGAGTTAATATATGATATGGAGGAAGTCGGATAAACAAAGGAGGTGCTGCCAAAATTTTCTCTAGCTTAGTTCAAGTATGCTTAAGCTATCGATTATCTAATGTTAGTATGAACTCTCTTAAAGGTAAAAACATGAACATTGGAGGAGACCGTTCAAGTGACAGAATAGCTAAACAAAAAGGTATGTAAGGCTAGCCGCTTCCTTTCTAAGGCATGAATCTCATGATATGAATTCCCATTTTCTCTTCATGACTTTCTTATATTCAGGAAAATATGAGTTAACGTTATAGAGCTTCTTATGAGACAAAAGAATAAGAGATGTGTTAAGAATATGATAACGATGATGATGAGTTTAAAGCCTAGAGATCCTAAAGCTTATGATACGATACTCTTACGAAGCTAAAGATCCTTATACTATCCTTTAATGTTATTCATTTATTGCTAGACCCACCTTATGATGCTAGTTCTTGCAAGGTGAGGTATGATGATTATGATTTTCCCATAATGGAATCGGGGGTTCTCGCCCTTACGTCACCCCAACATGATTATAGACAATCTATGAGTTCTAATGCATGTGTTATGACGAATGTATGATGATGACAAGTTTATGATGAGCATATGATGTTACGAATCCACCGAGCCTATAAGGCCGGGCATGACACCGCTAAGGTGGGCTGCATATGATTACACCGAGCCTATAAGGCTAGGCATGACACCGCTAGGTCGGGCTGCTTATAGTTACACCGAGCCTAGAGGGTCGAGCATGACACCACTAGTGGACGGCGTATGATAGTTACCCGGACGGGTTAACGACGATGGTACATGTGATATGTTGATGTAAGTGATATGTATAAAATGCATTTACTCTTAAAGGCTAATCAGGTTATATCTTCACCTCATGTTCATGATTTCTTTATTATGCTAGTTTCTTTTCATGCCTTACATACTCAGTACAATATTCGTACTGACGTCCGTTTCTTTGGACGCTGTGTTCATGCTCACAGGTAGGCAGGGAGACGGTGCAGATCCATAGGAGATATCAGCAGACTCACAGGAGCACTCCTGTCACGACCCAGCCCCGTGGGCCGCGACTGGCGCCTTACTTGGGCACCCGGACAGACAAACATACCAAACCGTCATATTATAGATTATCTCAGATCTCATATTAATCATTAAAACAAATTTAAAATCAAATATTATCTTAAGCGGTCACGCTTGTAAAGATATCATATTCAAAGCCAAAAGGAGCGGCGGAATACACATCGCCGATCATATATACTGATGCAAACATATAGGCCGGTTTGGCCGCCATAACAAATAGGACCGCATTAAGATATGAATCATAACCAAAATGAGTACACATAGGACCCACGACCCACATATATGACTACAGGCCTCTACAAATCCAAAACGAAGACATATGACGGGACAGGGCCCCGCCGTACCCAAATAGTCAGATATACAGAAGTATATACATAGCAAAAGATGTATGTACCAAAAGTGGACTCCGGATCAAAAGGGAGTACTCCGAAATAGCAGAAAGTGGAGCCTACAGTGGTGGATCACTGGTATCTGTACCTGCGGGCATGAAACGCAGCCCCCGAAGAAAGGGGGTCAGTATGAAGGATGTACTGAGTATGTAAAGCATAGAGTACAGAAATATAAGCCACAACTGAAAACAAACAGGATACAAAAGGGGAATACTGAACAGTATATCAAAATCTGTACTGAAAACGTATATACCTAATGCAGATAAAATCATGCAAAAGCTCAGGAACGTGGTCACCACTCCGACGCTGGTGCCACACACAGCATAACACCAGAAGGTTCAAATCTCCGTACATCCCCGAACACACATATCATCATAACATATCACCAGCCATATCACAGCATAACTCCAAACGGAACCCGGCCCTATGGCGAGGTCTCGGGAACCGTAACACAGCATACGGCCGAATTTATCATAGCGCGCACGAACCATAGCCGGCCCGCGAACCGGTGAACGAAGTCATAATAAGGGCACGAGCGGAGTCGTGAGCAAACAATGCAATTTATATATCAAAACACCTTTTGAAACGTGATAATATCATATGCTAACTCATTAGTCAAGTAGTTCGAACAATTAGTCAATACGGGGTTCGTTTCACAAAAGTATTTCCAAAGTAGTATTTATGGTTCAAAATATAATTTAGAATATCGTGGTAGTCAAAACATTACTTTATGATAGTCAAAATTCATAACAAAAGTGCTTTGCCGACATTGTACAAAATGAGACTAATAGAGCAAACAAGGGACCCTCGATGCTAGCGGGCCCACCTCGGGTCAAGTCGAGGTGGCGGACATGAATAACGGACATTTGGGGTCTACGGAATCATACATGGAAGTTTCGAAGTGATTCGATTACATTTACAAAATTTCCGGACATTTGATCACTTTTCAACAAAATATGAGTTTTATAATTCAATTCAATTGAATGAATAGTACTCAATTTCCAATTCGGATTTCTAGGAACAGAATTGCCCTCGGGACTCCAATATCGACCTAGTATACCTAAGACATGCCAAAAGAAGGAATGGGTAGCCTTACATACCTTTCTCACTTCTTACGCTCGTCCAAAACTCAAATCCTGTTTCGCTCAGAATCTACAAATGGTCAAAGTTACCAATTAGGAATTGCGAGACTTTAAGAATTCATTTAACTTTATATTTGTCTACCGAAATTTCAGCAGCACTTCCCCTATACATATAACATCCCCGAGGCTTATCTCGGCTCAATATCAACAACAACAACCCCACAATACCAAATGAATCAAGAATCACAACAAAATAGGTTCTAGCATCAATATTCTTCCTTTCTACATAAAGCGACAACTTCCATTCAAACTCCACAATATCAAACTAATATCCACATTATCATATTCATTTACTCATTCAAGGTTATTCAAGTGTATTCCAATAATATTCCATGCAATATACATGAATTCAAGTAATCCGCCACTTTCCATATTCTATCCGAAACGTCAACGACTACGACGAACCTACTAACTCGCATTGTTTCCTCCCAAATTTATTAACAACAACCATAATCCACATTTAAAGTCTTACTTTCACAATTATATAAAAATCATATAAAATCACATAATTTCCCATATCAACATACAACCAACTTCAATGCCAACTCACTTCGTTAAACCTTTATTTACGTCATAAATGCCACAACGACACAACTAACAAACTAAATAAAATACAATTCACCACTCCCATTCCACCATGGCTCACGGCCACACACACTACTTCACACACACACACACACGGCCTTGCACACACTCACACCAATTTCATAATTCTCATCTAGTTCCAATCCTTACAACATATATATTTATTCCATAACACAAAAGGATAGATTTCTTACCTTTTTCTTCAAACTTCCACTTGCCAACACAAGCACTTTCTTGCCTTAAAAATTATACCATGTTGAAGAGCATCCTTGACTTAGTGGGAATACAACAAGAAAAAATAAATTTGGAACAAGATCCATGGACTTGGGAATTTTTTTTTCCTTTTCTTGAAGGGGCCGAAACCCCCCCTCTCTTGCTCTCTTTCTTTGTTTTGTTTTAATTCTTGAATGATCTAATGGATAAGCACTTATATCATTATCTCCTCATATTTATCACATGGAATTTAATTCATACTTGGGCTTGGGCCAAGCATCATGGCCGGCCACCCCTACTACTTTGGGCCTCAATTTCTCTTTTATTTTTTTGAGCCCAATTGATTTATGGATCTTATTTGTAATTCCCGAAACAAATTTCCAAAATTCCAATTTTGCCCTTAGCCTTCCTCCGTATTTCCGCATCAATATTTTTCATGAATATCACACATATATGAAATAAAATCAAATATAGCCCTCATTTCCTACAAAGTAAGATTATTCCAAATTTTTCTGAATGCGCAAACACGGGATATAACAACTCCATTATTCCGCAGGTGCTATTTTGAGAAGTTCTTTTTGTGTACATATATTTTGGGCACGATGCGGTCCTGTTCCATCTATATGTCTAGCACTCTAGTAGAGGCTCATAGATACGCATGTGTGGGTATTATGGTCTCACGATTTTCCCCATTGTATATATGTATTATTTTGATAGCCGAAGGGCTTATGTATATAAATGTAGACATGCTTGAAATTGAAAATGGTTTTCCTTAAGACTAGAAGGGTGAGAGTAATAGGTTAATGCAGAATAAGTATGATGATTAGTAGTATGAGTGGTGCTCAGTAGTCAGCTCCGCGTACCCGTCATGGCCCCCTAGTTGGGTCATGACACAGATCTACTTCTCTGACTCGTGGCAGATCGACTCCTCAGCTTCTACTTGAGTTTTCTAGGGCGAGCATGGCGTCCGCTGACCTCGAAGGCTCTTCTACTTCTTATGTATTACCTTTCTTCCAAGACATGATTTGAGACAATTATGTATTATTATTCAGACCTTAGTATTCGGAAATAGATGCTCTTGTATGACCAGACCAGATACTGGGGTGGATTCATTTACTTCCGTACTTATCCATATTATATTATATTGTGAGACTTACGTCATTTACTTCTTCCGCTATTTTATTATATTTTTTTATTGTGAACGTCGAGTGAAGGGTTCACCTACCGAGGTGGGAATGGTAGGTGCTCGCATGACCTAGGCTAAAATGGGTCGTAACATTGACAATCATCAAAACAAAAAGCACTTGGGCGTATCAATTTCCCCCCTTTTGATGATAACAATCTCATCGACAATGTTTCCTCTGAGAACCAGATCTCACTTGTTCCCCCTGCGAAGCAGACCATCATTGTTAAGGCACCTGCAATAACTAAGCAACATAATACCAATTTCAACTGGAAGACAAAAATTGCCACAGTATCATCACATATCAGTCTTCCAGTTCTTCCCCCTTGCTCAGCATATCTTCCCACAGTTGTGAATTTTTAGCACATTTATTCGACATGTATTCCCCCTTAATCACCGCACCTGCATACTGTCACGACCGAGCTAGGGGCCGCGACGGGTACCCGGGGCTAGCCACCGAGCACCGCTCGTTCTATTGCTCATTTTACTCATTTTATGCTCTTTTATCACATTTATACTCAAATCCTAGGAAAATCATATTTTATACGGAAACATAAGTACGGATATATATATATATATATATATATATATATATATATATATATATATATATATATATATGTATGTATGTATAAACATACGCCTCTCGGCTATCAAAATCATATATACACATGATAGCACCTTATGAGACCATCTAACCCACACTATGCATCTACGAGCCTCTACTGGAGTACTGAACATAAGGACGGGACAAGACCCCGTCATGCCCAAAAAAATATATATACATGGCTATATACACGAAAGGATAATCATAAGCACCTCCGGAACGAAGGAGTGCTTTCAATCAGCTGACAACTACTACGGATCTAGGTCGAGCTCGCCTCCATGTCTACCTGTGGGCATGAACACAGTGTCCAAAGAAAAAAGACGTCAGTACGAATATTGTACTGAGTATGAGAGGCATAAACAATGAAATAAGACGACGATATAAAAGAAATATCAATATGAAACATTTGTATCTGGCTGCCAATTATAAAATGGATAATGCATACTGTCTTACTCATACTCATCATCATATCATACATGCATAAATGTATAAGTATAAGTTGCCCGTCCATGTAGGAACGGTGTAATAATAGGTAACCTGCGTCCAGGTCTCCCGCGTCCGGGGTATAAGCTGCCCACTATAATGGTGTGTATATCTGCCCGACCATATAGGTACGGTGTAATATCATCATCATAATATGCTTATCATAGTACATGCATAAAGCTCAAGAATAACTCTACTCTATCGGGGTGACGTAAGGTCGTGATCCCCCGATTTCGTTATGGAACAATCATTGACATCCTGCCTCACTTTGAAGGAATTAGCATATAAGATGAGTGTAAGCAATAAATGGCATCATGAACATTATGGGATCATCACGTCATACATATTATAATATCTATTCTTTACTCATTACCTTGTGTAGCTAATTATGGACATAGACTCGTATTTTTCGGAACTTAAGGGATTCACGGATAAGAAAGAGAGTCATGCTATAATATTCATGCCATAGAAATAAAAGGACTAGCCTCACATACCTTTTCCGTTTAATTGGCTTAGCGTTCGCTTGTTTTCCTTCAATGTCACGTCTCTACCTTCAAGAGGGAATTCACACTATCGTTAGTTAATCGATTATAAGAACGTTCTACTATTTCTAGGGAACATTGGGCAGCATTTCCTTTGTTTCTACTACTTTTCCCATGTTTCATTCCAACTACAAAACATTCACAACAACACTCACAATATCACATCAACAATCGTCATTTAGCTACATTTACCACATTCCACCATTTTTCTCCAATTTGTTCACATTTATGGGTTTTAGCCCATCATCACATTTTATCATACATCACACCTATTTAATGGTCTACACGTCATTTATAACATATTTATACTCCCAACTCATGAACATTCGTAATTCAATCCGACTACCATTCAACTATGGCATTATTCACATTTTATGACCCATTTACTACACTCTTCTATAATCCCAGTGTTTCAATGTATAAATACTTCAATCATCATGAGAAAGTCATAAAACTTACCTTAGATGTGGAAGGAACGAGCCTTGATTAGAAATACTCTTCCATAGCAAAAACCCTACTTGACTTCCTTTGCAATTTCTTGGTGTAGATGAACTTTGATGAGTTTCACACTCTTGAATTCATGGATTTGGTGTTGTTGATCTTGATTTTCCTTTGATTCTCTTGTGTATGAATATTAGAGAGTATTATAGATGTTTCTTGATGTGTGGAGTGAAAATGAAATAAATGGAATGAAAAAGGGTCCCTTATACTTAACTTAAAATTTGATTTTTATGAACAGTAGTCGAGGTGCACAGTGGCCGTAAAGCCAGTTTACGGACTGTATTCTGGTTTACGGTCCGTCTTTCATGACCGTATTTAAGCATAACAGAACCAGAAAGGTTTGCTGGAGGTCATGGTGGTTTACGGTGACAGTTTACGAGCCGTATTTTGATTTACGGTCTGTATTCTGAGTCGTATTTAACCAATTAGACATTTGGTAGAAAGTTGAAGTTTTGGAATGTTGAAAGACGATAGCAGTTTACGGTCCGTAAACCACTTTACGGGCCGTATTCTGTTTTACGCCCAACTGGGCCGAAGTGCAAATCTGCAACTTTCGCATTTTCAAAACTCATAAGTAGTCATCCCCTTCTTAGTAAAACATCGTACACTCATACTCTTCGTTGGTCTATTCATTGTACGTTCACGGAGAAATTTCTGAGGTGTAACATTCTTCCCCCCTTTTGGAACATTCGTCCCGAATGTTATGTCAGCGAGGATTCTAGAAAATTTTTGCCAGAGTTTCCTTTATAATATGGCACTCATCGTGTCACAACAACCCATAATATCACATTACTGCCTCACAGGGCCCCAACACAATAAAATTCTGAGAAATGATGGGAGTAGGGGTGCTCAGATACTTTAATTATTACACTTCATTTAATGGATGCATACCTTATGTTGTTGGCGTTTCACTTTGAATTTCTCTCGGGTGTTGGAATAAATACGGGTATTTGAATTTCATCATTTCTTCCACTTCCCAAGTCATTTCTTCCCTGTTGTTATTTCACCACAGCACTTTGACTGAAGCTACTTCGTTATTTCGAAGTCTTCGCACTTGCCTGTCTAGAATGGCCATAGGCACTTCTTCGTAGGTTAGCTTTTCTGTCACTTGAACGTAGTCAATCAGAACAATCTTCGTAGTATCTCCAACACACTTGCGGAGCATCGAAAGATGGAAGACTGGATAAACTGATTCATGTTCCGAAGGCAAGTCCAATTCATAAGCTACACGACCCACATTACGGATAATTTTATAGGGTCCAATGTACCTTGGGCTTAACTTCCCTTTCTTGCCAAATCTCATCACCCCTTTCATTGGCGATACTTTCAGAAATACCCAATCATTAACCTAGAATTCCATGTCTCGTCAGCGGTTGTCCGCATAAGACTTTTGGTGACTTTGAGCTGTTAACAATCGGTCTCGGATCACCTTGACTTTTTTGACCGCTTGTTGAATCAATTCGGGGCCTATTGATGACTAGAATTAGGAATTTTAGCATATTGTGATCTTCATTGCAATTTAAAAAAAAAAAAAAAAAACATGAGCAGCCATGGCTGTTGGCTCACGGCCAGCAGTGGTTTAAAAAAAATTATTTTTCTTGCTTAGATTAGATTCTAAGGTAATTTGCAAGTCCAAGGAGGTGATAGCAACATTGGGTATTGAATTGAGGAAGAAGAAATGGTGCAATTGGTGCAAGTGAGTATAGAATTTGCTCCGATTAAATTAAGGTAAGATTTTCTAATTTTATGGTATAATTGGATGAATGGTGTTGTAATGGAAGGATTAAAATTGGATTAGATGAAATTGGAAGTATAAAATTGCATGAATTCGTTGATATTAGGAATTGTAGTTGTTATATGGAATTGTTGAGTTGAAAAGATTAAAAGTGTGGTTTATGTCATATGTTGTCATTGATATGGCTTCTAAATTTGGAAGGAAGAAGTGTATAACGTATCGTATATAACGCGTATGTTGGTCTGTTTGGCGTATGATCTTAAATGTTAATGATTTGGATTGGAAAAGGATTGAGAACGGTTATTGGATTGTTTGAGTTGTTTATGGGCTGAATTGTAAGGATTTGATATGGATATTTATATTACTGTCATTGTTGGTATTGCTGTGATCACAGAAGGTTAATTGGAAGTTCGGGTTAGGCAAGTCATATAGGGGAAATGCTGCCCGATTTCCGTTAAGTTCCTAACTAATAGAAATCCTAATCAAGAAAGTATGAATTGAAGAATGATTCCTATAGGTAATTTGTTGCAGATTTATAAGCTAGAAAGTATAGTTTACTAACGGTAGCGTTACTTTCATATTGAATAGGCTAAAGGGGCGGCGAAGCGAACTTGACTACGGTTAACCTATAAAAGGTATGTAAAGCTAACCCTTCTTTCTTTTTGGCATGATCTTTATGAAACAAACAGACGACGTATATATATGACTCCGAAGAAGCTCCTATTCTTAGAGCCACTAGGATGGCTAATGTTCTTGACTTCCAGAAGCTATTTCATTATGTCTTGATACGTGTATAT
Source organism: Lycium barbarum (assembly GCF_019175385.1). Classification (NCBI taxonomy): domain Eukaryota; kingdom Viridiplantae; phylum Streptophyta; class Magnoliopsida; order Solanales; family Solanaceae; genus Lycium; species Lycium barbarum. Next base: position 71,545,001 of record NC_083338.1, read on the forward strand.
GATTGCAAAAGTTCTATTTTAATATAATCCGTAGTGACATTCGAAAGGTACTTGATATGACTATTGTCTAAATTTTCAAATGATAGTTCATTTTGATTATCTTATTGAGTCTCAGATATGATTTAATTTGCATATGGTTTCTCACTACTCTACTCGTGCATGCCTCAATACATCTTTCACTGAGTCCCGGGCCAAGATACGTTCTCGTGCACAGTTTCACTGAATTGTTCACCGAGTCCCTCACTAGAGGGCTGGGATACGGTATATATATATATATATGATGTGATGATGTGATGATGTGATTATGGCGCCAAGGATGGTATGTGGAGATATTACAGGCAAGGCACGAGGCTATTAGTGTCACACCCTAACCTCCCTAGGGTGTGATGGGCACTCAACCCCATATCCGGAGCCGAGCGAACACACAGACTCTTATTACATACATAATCTCTTCAGGCTCTGAAATCAAATAAAAGTGAAATACATAGTAAGTTTTCAAAACAAAATCTTTCTTTTATCGTTGGTTCTGTTAATCAGTGAAAATGACAAACATAATAAATGCTTTTGGAACTTTCAGAAACAACTCAAATCTGTAATCACACGGAATTTGTAGCATAACATAAAATTACACATCGGCTGATGGAGCTGCTTACGAAACTGACATCCTATACCCACGACTCTGTCTGCAAAGCCTCTAACTTCGAACAAAACATTATAGCACACATACTCTGACTCGGCAGCACTCCAGGAGCAAATGGAGTTGCCACTCCAGCTGAAGCATCTTCTAGCAATGTCCTTTACTTATCTGGGTGTACCTGCGTGGCATGAAACGCAGCGCTAGAAGAAAAGGGGGTCAATACAGAATATGTACCGAGTATGTAAAGTATGGAATACAGAAAACAGAACCATAGTCGAAACAAACAGTACAAAAGTAAGTACATTTTCGGAATACCAAAATACTTAATTTTTCAGAATGCAAACCGTGTATACCGATGTCACGTGCCAGAAGAAGTACAGAAGATAAGTAGATCATCCAGAGTGCAAAAATGCGTACTTTCCAAACACAGACCGTGCGTGCCAACAGCGTATCTCATCATATACATATACACATAACTGATTCATATGTAACATAATAGTGCCGAGGAACATACAGCCCGATCTATATACATACATAACATATTAGTGCCGAGGAACGTTCGGCCCGATCCACAAATCTGTTTGCTGCGGAACGTGCAGTCCGATCCATATACATACATCATATTGCTGTGGCACGTACAGAAGGTTAGTACAGATAATAAGCACGATGTGCAGAATAACAAACAACTTACTGGAAACACGAATCATGCATGCCAAGAACGGTATCCGGCCCCTTGCGGGACCCGGGGAACGTGGTGCCACCCTGCCTTAGGCGCCACACACATCATCCTCCAGAAGGTTTGCTCCGAAATCTCCGTCACACACATCATAATATCACATCATAAAATCAGAATATACATATACACATATATGGTTCGGCGAACCATGAACACATCGTAACACCGTAACACATCATACTCCGGAATACATATATGGCACCCGGCCCTCAAGCAAGGGACCCGGCGAACCATGCGCACGAGATATACCGGCCCAGGACCCGGCGAACGATGTCATAATAGTATTGTTACACCTCGAAAAAATTTCCGTTGGTACGCAAGAGAATGAACTAGTGATGATTATGAGTGCACGATGTCTATGAGCAAGAAACGGCGTTTGATGACCTTAGGCGAGATTTCGAAAGTATCCGATGTGAGACGAGGAAGTTGGCTAAGTTAAGATGAGATACAAGGTGAGCAATGCATGTGCATGGACGGGGGTGATTAAAATGAGAAGTCTAAGAAATATGGGAAGTTGCAGAATTGCAACTGCCCAGTGGTCGTAAATCGCAAAATACGGACCGTAAAGTGCAATACGGTCTGTAAACTGGCAGTCGTAAACTGCCATGCAAGGTTTCAACTTTCTGCCAGCCGAGGAAATGGTTAAATACGACCTGGTGGACGGACCATAAAGTGATTTACGGCCCGTAAACCATGGTCGTAAACCACCATGAAGGGAGCCCAGCTTCTGGTTCTGGAAATGGTTAAATACGCCCATGGAGGATGAGCCGTATAGTGGAATACGGGCCGTAAACCACGATGGACGACCACTGTTCATCTCAGCACAGATTTCACAAGTCATTAAATAAAGGGACTAACACTTGTTTTATTTCATTACAACATTACACCACTTCTCTCTAAAACTTCTCTCTACATTTATTATATGAGTTTTCAAGGATTATAAGCCATCAATAACATTAATACAAGTGAATCAAGGATAAGGGAATCATCAAGGATCATCCAAGTCAAGAAATCCAAATGGAGAAAAACTAGGGTTTTGCTCAAAGAGGAGTATTATCAACCAAAGCTTGTTCCTACAACTTATAAGGTAAGATTCATGATTTTTACATGATGTTTAAGGTATTGGAGAATTAAAATACATGGATTGTAGAAAATGTGGTCAACTAGGTCATGAATGGTGAATAATGACATTTTGAGGAATAGTTTGAATTGAATTATGAATGTTGTTGTGTTACGATATGAATGTATTATAAATGGTACTAAGATCATGAACTGGACACTTTAGACGAATGGACGAAGTTGGAGGTCATGACCATAAATATGGGAGAATTAGAAGCAAATTGAGAAATCTAGATAATGTGGATGATGTGAATGACTAATGGCCATTGTTATGATATTAATGAAGGTATAGACGCTAGCATTGGAAGGAAACATGCAAGTGTAGAATAGTCTAACGAAAAGGTATGTAAGGCTAACCCTTCTTTCATAAGGCATGATTCTTGGCCAAACTTCTAATTCCTCTATATGAGTATGTTGTATTCAAGTGATTGACACTCCGAGCTCATAAGCTCACGATCCTTAACATGTACTACGATTGTACTACGCCCCTCAAATAACGAGTAAGCCTAAGATATGGATGTAGCAATAATGACGAAGATAGTGATGACGATAATAATAATAATGATGCCAAAGGTGCCTACGGGCTATTATACTTATATGTGCCTATGAAGGGATATAATGATACCCCGAGCTTATAACGCCGGGTAGGATATATGTATATGATTATGTATAAAGTATGTATACGATTACGTAACGCGCGCACACCTCTGCAGATGGTACGGATAACCCTGAAGCCTTGGTAGGGCCAGGTAGAAATAACATTGAGCCTTGGTTGGCTAAGTACGTATGAAACACCAAACCTTATGGTCCGGCACGCTATGTATGTATGTAAGTGTATGGCTATGTATATAATATGAATATGAATGTGAAAAGACTATGTATACGAATGCGAATAAGGACATGTATATGAATATGAGCACAAGTATGGTACGAGTACTACTATGAAATACGAATGAGAAATGGAAAGTTCCTATGAAAGGCAAGTAAGTGCCATGATGATGATATTATTGTCTTCCCTCCTGTGCCACTTCATATATTGTCTATGATGCTTCTATATTGATGTTAATCACGCTTTACATACTCAGCACATTCTTCGTACTGACGTCCTTTTGTTTGTGGACGCTGCGTCATGCCCGCAGGTGCACTGGGAGACAGCCTTGATCCATAGCTGCCTATTCGGAGATTACATAGAGAACTCCATTTCCTCCGAGGCAATATCTTTTGGGTACTCATTCTTTTGTGTATATAATTATGGGCATAGCGGGGTCCTGTCCCGCTAATGCGATATGTCATACTCTTAGAGGCTCGTAGTCATGTATATGTGGGAAGAGATGTTCCGCCATGTCGGCCCATGTTTTGTATATTTTTTGTTGGCCTCGTCGGCCTTGTACTTATGATATGGCATAGATGCCTATGATATGTTAAATGATGATGGTCGTCTAATGGGATCAATATGATTAACGATAAGAAAAGCACGAATTGACTTATGGTTCACCTAGATGTTATGTTATGTACGATAAGGGGGTGCCCGGGTGGGGTAGCACCGGGTGCTCGTCGCGGCCCCCTAGCCGGGTCGTGACAAGTATGCACGAGCAGAGTAGTGAGAAACCATATGCACATAAATCAAGACTCGATGGATATGTATACTTACCGACCCCTGAAGTCTCAGAAACAAGTTTCGGGTCAATCGGAATTAGTATACGAAAGTTACGAGCTTTTGAAGTACAAAACGTTCTATAAGCGTTTCAGAAGCCATTTTTGGAAAATCAAAGCCATAATCATGTCAAAAATCTTTTTGATATCATTATGGATCAGATCAAATAGAACTTTTGGAATCTTATGTACATATCAAAACATATCAAAGGCTCGATGGAGCAATCGAATGTGTTAAACATTTGGAAGGTCAAAACTATAGTCATATCATTTGTTTCTCAAATGCTATTCGGAACATTTTGGCCAACCTTCGAACATCATAGGTACACATCATCGAATATCATGGATACATATCAAAACCATACGGAACAGCTTATGGGAAAGTCAAGAACGTTAGCCATCCTAGTGGCTCTAAGAATAAGAATCTTTCTGAAGTCATACATATACGTCATATACTTATTTCATAAGGATCATGCCAAAGAAGAAAAGGTTAAGCCTTACATACCTGCGCCACGTCCTATTAGCTACGTTTATTCGCCCAAGCTCATTAGTCTACATTCAAGGATATTTACATAATCATCAGACATATTGTCACATACTTATCTTAATCTTTCAAGTAATTTCACTTATAATCTGCCGAAATTTTGGCAGCATTTCCCCTGTAAATACACCATCCCCGAGAATCTAACTCGGCCAATTCAACAATCACAATCCGAGAATTCAACTCAGCCAAATTATTAACAACAATACCAACAATCATATTAACAACTTCAACAATCAATCCCAAAACATATCCTAACATCAACACTCTTGTCACCCAATTCACAGCATTTCATATATATCAAATTTAATCACATATATTCAAGTTAACACCAATGATCCTACATTCAAATATTAATCTGACATCATTCTCACATGATTCAAAAATGCTTCTAACAATTCACATAATATTCCAACAACCCAATCAACATTTTTTTACTTCATCCGAAACCTTCCAAATTCAACAAGAACAATGGCGACACATTTCCTTCTTTCAAGTTCATGAATTATACCTACAATTCTCACACTAACAACATTATTCTCAATATTACATAAAACCATATAAAAATCACATAAATTCCTACAACCAATTTCCATGCCAACTTGAACCATTAGTATCTCATTTGCACCATAGAGTCCACAACAACACAACTAAGATATTAAATAAAATTAATTCACCACTCCTCCACCATTCAACAACCACACGGCCACCATTCAACACACATACCCACACGGCCACACACAACACACACTATTTCTATGATTTTCATTCAATTCTACTTACTACAACATATATAAACCTTCCATAACATATAAAAGAATATGAATTCTTACCTTTTTCCTCAACTTTCCACTTGACTAGAATCTTGAACTTGCCACCAAAAGTGGTTTTCTTGCTTCAATAATTATACTACATTAAAGAGGGCCCTTGGATTAGTAAGAATACTAGAAGAATCAATTTGTTGAATCAAGGATTGAAGGCTTCAATTCTTTTTTCCTCTCTTTTTCCTCTTGGCCGAAAATCCTCTCTCTTTCTCTCAAGTCTTGCTTTTTCTTGAAAGTTCTTAAATGAGATGATAATGTAGTGGCCATCCCTTTTTATTTCTTGAATTTAAATTCTACTTGGGCCTTGGCCCATTTCTCCTATGGCCGGCCCCCTTTGGGCCTCTTTTTTTTTTTTTTTTTTTTTTTTGATTTTTCCAAGCCCAATTACTTATGGCTAATATTTTGTAGTTCATAAGACCATTTTCCAAATTTCCAATTTTTCCCTTAGCCTTCCTCAATATTTCCGCATCAATATTTTTCATGAACAACATATATATGAAATAAAATCAAAATATTGCCTTATCTCTTACTAGTCACAATTATCTTAAATTATCTGAATGTGCAAATTACGGGATATAACAATTAGGGTAAAAGTTCGAAGGTAGGCATGTGAAAAGGATAGAGTGTGGTAAAATGAAACAAGAGAGGAGTGTGTGGGGTTCGAGAATCGATTTAAATAAGTGGGGCTAAAAGGAATAGTGACCACGACAAGGGATGTGAAGTAAGAGAAAGAATGATTAAGCCTTGCGACGATGTTAGGAGATTTAGGCCCTAGAAAGGTATATAAAGGAATAAACGTGCAGCCATATTAATGTGGTTGCCTCGGAAACGGAAGAGTTTTCCTGAAAGGATGACTTAAGAATAGGATGGATTTGCGCGAATATTTCATGAACTTCAGAGCTGATGCTGCAAATAACAAGAGAAGAAAAGTACTCGATGAGGAAGAAACCCAATGAGGGTTAAGGACAAAAGTAGGAAAGGTATACTAACATGTTAGTCGAAGGAAGAGGGGAACATTTAGGTGCAAAATAATTGGAAATCTTTAACCGTAGAAGTAAGAAGAATACCTTCACGAGTTAGCGGTAGGAACCCGATTACGCATTGAGGAAAGAACAAGGATGATGGGTTGACACTGCTGATTGGGAAATTAATGGTATGGAATGAGAATTCATGTGAGGTCTGAAAGATTTGATTTTAGGGGAAACAGAATGAAGCGCAAGGAACGTGCGTGGGAGACCGCTCGGCCGTAGCATCATAAAGATAGATAAAGGTTCGATGAATGAGGATAGAAATAAAGGTTCGATGAACGAGGACAGAGAGAGCGTAAACTATAAGAGTTCTATGCTAAGAGAAAAAATAGCAGGACGCTCGAAACAACATGGATGCACAGCTGCAATGCAAATGCATAGTTAAGAAGACTTACGAGTAAGTGAGCTAAATGGGCAAAAGGACAAATAGTGGACAGAAGATATGGGAATATTGACAAGAATGATGATGTAGGCGCAAAATGAAAGAAAAACTTATGGTAAGAAGTTTCGATATATTATGCATAGAGTTGGAAAGAAAGACAAGGAATAAGGTAATTATCGTGGACGAGGATACTCGAAGACTGTTGGCATGTAAGGAGCCCCTTAAAAAGGGGGGGGGGGAGAATATATTATATCTGGCTCTATAGGAATCGCAACACTTTCAAGATCCAGAGGAGGAAAATTTATTAGCTCGGGGCCAGAGTTCAAAACATATCGGCACATTGGGAGCATACCTGAAAGGAGTAAACGAATTGACAATGAGGGAACCATGAGGCAGACATAAGGGGGGAAATTATGGAAGACACTTTAAGAGAATGTCCCATGCTGACATGAGCTACGATATTTCTAGACCATGGGTTGAATCTGTCGTATTGAGCAAAATTGCGCAGTACCTAAGTATGCAGCGACGTGTTCTAAAGGGTAATAAAGAGAGTAAGAAAAGGGCTACAAGCTAAGTTCACAAAGGAAGAAGAATAAATTGCATAATTCAGGTAAGTTAAGTTTTTAACGAGCAAGTAAGACTGCAAGTAAGTAAAGTAGATACGGGAAAATACAGGTAAGAATATCGACATCTACTTCGAAGCCAACTCTACCTCAACATTCGAGGACGAATGTTTTTAAAGGGGGGGGGGGGGAGATATTATACCCCGCGTTTTCAAAGAATGGGCGTGACACGTGTTTCCTCAAAATTGACAATCATGTTGTCGCTACATAATTCAAACTCATGTTGATGGTATTATATTTCGTATTTTTGTACGTCGGATTATTCGTAAGCTGAGGTGGGGCCCACTCATCGAGATTGTTTTTGGGGCAAGTGACAAGTTATGTGAATCACATATATGAAGTTAAGAACAAATCAAGAAGGACCCTTGAGCCAAATCAAAGTGGATGCTCTCCAAACAAATATTTTTAAGTTACGTTTTTGGGTGATCTGACTTCGGGAGGCTATAACCCCATCAGTGTTTGGGAATTTGGGAAAACTCCCAGAATGAAAGTTGTAGATAATTGAATTATATTTCCAACCATATGTCGTGGGTCCATAGGCGATGTCGGCATAAGGAGATACGGATGTTTTAAGGAAGAAAGGTCAGTGGGCTAGGCCCAAACCGGGCCCAACCGGGTTAGGCCTATGACCCATGTCTATTTAAATGAAATATCAGCCCTTTTATTCTCAATTTTCATACCAAAACACCAGAAAATTCTAGAAAGAGAGAGAGAATAGCCTTGGAGAGAAGAAAAATCAATTTTGATCAAAATTTGAGTCCCGAATCCCGAAGCCCCTGAAGAGAAAAGTGTTGTACGTTGCGTTGTCTTCAGTTTGAGCTAAAAATCAACCAAGGAGGGGAGTGATAACGTGGTTTCTGCATGCTTAAGGTATTAATAAGGTTCCTTTTCATTGTTAACGAGTATATTTAGAGTTTTAACGGATTAGAACGGAGAGAATAGCCTAATAAATTTGGTTGTTGGTGTTGTTAAATTATGGATTTAGGCTTGAAGAGAAATTTGGATAAAAATATATGTATTTATTTTGTAGGATGTTGAAGATGTTGTTATCGATGTTGTTGGTATTAATTTCGGCTTCTTTACAGAAATAATGTTATTAATTAGTCGTATCGCAAATTGGTTGGTTGAGAAAATCGAAAAAATGGTGTGTGGGCTGCTTTATGGCATATGTTATGCTGGAAATGATGTTATTACTATTGGTATTTTTGTTGATGTTGTTGGTTGCTGAATTGTAATTTTGGGCTAGGCCTATAAACAGGGGAAATGCTGCCGAAATTTTGGCAGATTATAAATGAATTTATTTGAAGGACTAAGACAGGCGTAACGATGAGTCTAATGATTGTGTAAATCCTCTTGAATGTAGACTAGCGAGCTTGGACAAATAAGTGTAGCTAATAGGAGGTGGAACAGGTATGTAAGGCTTACCCTTTCTTTCTTTTGGAATGATCTTTGTGAAACAAACAGACAAAGTATATGTATGATTTCAAAGAACCTCCTATTCTTAGAGCCACTAGGATGGCTAACGTTCTTGACTTTCGAAGAACTATTTTGCTATGTCTTGATACAAGTGTGTGGTTCCAAAAATTTTATGTTGATTTGATCCATAGCGATATTCGAAAGGTACTTGATATGATTATTGCTTTGATTTTCCAAAAATAGCTTCTGAAACGTTCATAGAAGGTTCTGTACTAAAACGTCCATAACTTTTTCATACTAACTCGGATTGACTTGAAACGTGTTAATGACTCTCAAGTGTCGATTTATGTATGTACCCATCGAGTCTTAAAAATTTGTTCTATGTGCATATGTATATGAAGCGACGCCCTATGAGATTTATGATCTTATTCTATGTCCTCTTAACGCTATTATTCGTTGCTAGTCTCACCTTATAATAATTGCTCCTTCAAGGTGAGACAAAGCCATGATGATTATTCCATAATATATTCGGAGGTTACCGACCTTACGTCACTCCGATAGAGACATAACATTCTTTGGGCTCTCCTGCATGCTGCTTACCTGATATATGTATATGGTATATGTATATGGGGTAAGGGGAAAGGTGAGGCGCTATAGACGCATAGCCACCTGATCAGCTGGTATGATATGATATCGTCCCGGACGCGGGATGCCCGGAAGCGGGATATATGGGTAAATGGATCGGGCTGCACGTTCCGCAGCAATATAATATATATATGGATCGGGCTGCACGTTCCGCAGTAATATAATATGTATATATGGATCGGGTTGCACGTTCCGCAACAATAATATATATATATATATGGATCGGGCTGCACATTCCGCAACACTAAGCATGCATGGCACCGCCAAAAAGGCATTCATATGTACAGGTTACTCTTTGATCTTACGATATGCCCTATATTTCCATTATGTTATTATTCATACTTTACATCCCTTACTATGTTACTATTCATGCCTTACATACTCAGTACATTGCTCGTACTGACCCCCTTTCTTCGTGGGCTGCGTTTCATTCCACGCAGGTACACCGAGATGAGTAGAAGCCATTATAGAAGACAGTCCAGCGAAGTTGGCAAGCTCCATTTGCCCTACAGTGTTGTCGGGTTAGAGTATTATGCTATGATGTTTGTTCGAAGTTAGAGACTTTGCAGACAGAGTCGTGGGTATAGAATGTCAGTCTTGTAAGCGGCTTCACTAGCCGATGTGTCTTTATATATTATGTTACAGATTCCATATGGTTACAGATTTTGTTTGATTTGAGAATGATAAAAAGAATGTTTCTGAAAGTTGTACTATGTACTTCATCCTGATTTGATGTAAAGGTCCAAAAAGATTATGTGTGTAATAAGGGTCAGAGGGTTCGCTCGGCCCTAAGTAAGGGTCGGGTGCCCATCACACCCTAGGGAGATTAGGGTGTGACATGTGGCGACCTTATTCACCGAGTCTCATAATGGGCCGGATATGATATATGATATTGATATGTATGATTTCCATTTCATAAGGCAAGTGTATTGATATTTTAAAATTCATACTTGTTTCCGGTAATCCCTATTTCAGTTATGATCCTCTTTACTATATTTCATGCTTTACATACTCAGTACATATTTCGTACTGACCCTTTTTTTGGGGGGGGGGGGGGGGGTGGGGGGGCTGCATTTCATGCCCGCAGGTACAGATAGTCGGTTTGGTGACCCTTCAGCATGGGACTTCCACTCAGCTGTCTTGGCGGGCTTTATTGTTCCGGAGCCTAGACTTTTGGCACAGATCTTATGATGTATGTATATGTTTATCCAGGGGTACGGCGGGGCCCTGTCCCATCATATTTCGCTATCGATACTATTAGAGGTCTGTAGACATATGTGTGGGTTGTGTATAAGTTTTGTTCAGTTGTGTCTATATGATGTGCTATGATATTGATATGTAGTGGCAGCCTTGTCGGCTTGGATATGATATTGATATGTAGTGGCAGCCTTGTCGGCTTGCATATGATATTGATATGTAGTGGCAGCCTTGTCGGCTTGCGTATCATTTTATGATTTGATTAGTTGTGACTCCTCAGGAGACAGTCTATCTGGACATATATATGATGGCGTTATGAACGTTTGGAGTTCTGTTGCAAGTTTCCATATTGTTCATAGTTTAAATTTGACTATATCTAATAGGTATGTATATGAGTGTCCAGCTCGGGCACTAGTCATGGCCCACGGGGTTGGGTCGTGATAGTGGCCCAGAAACGTTACAAGGTTTAGCCAAAACTCGCACTTGGAAAATTTTGAATATAATTCCCGGGCTCGAAGAATTACAAGGACAATTCGCAAATGATCCGCATGTTCTGATTCTGTGCGAGAATATACCATAATATCATCAATGAATACTATTACGAATAAGTCCAAAAGTGGCCTGAATACATTATTCATCAAATTCATGAACACTGCCGGGGCATTAGTCAACCCAAATGACATCACCCGGAATTCATAATGATCATATCTCGTTCTGAACGTCGTTTTGGGAATATTCGCTTCTCTAACTCTTACTTGATGATAACCCGACCTCAAGTCGATTTTAGAAAACCAATTGGCACCCTGCAGCTGATCAAACAAGTCATCAATCCTTGGAAGAGGATATTTGTTCTTTATCGTTACCTTGTTCAGCTGTTTGTAATCAACGCACATTCGTAGGGAACCGTCCTTCTTTATCACGAACAAGACTGGTGCTCCCCACGGTGATGAACTGGGTCTAATAAACCCCTTGTCAAGCAAGTCTTTCAGCTGTGCCTTTAGTTCTTTCAATTCTGCCGGTGCCATTCGATAAGGAGGAATAGAAATGGGCTCGGTGTCCGGCAACACATAAATGGCGAAATCAATTTCTCTTTCTAGGGGAATACCTGGGAGTTCATCTGGAAATACATCCGGAAATTCATTCACCACCGAAACAGATTGAAATGTTGACGACTTTGCTTCTGTGTCATGCACCCAAACTAGATGATAAATATATCCTTTTGCTATCATCTTCCTTGCCTTAAGGTATGAAATAAACTGACCTTTTGGGGATGCCGTGTTACCCTTCCATTCAAGTACGGGCTCTCCCGGGAATTGAAATCGAACCACTTTTGTGCGGCAATCAACATTTGCATAACACGAGACCAACCAATCCATACCCATGATTACATCGAAATCTATCATTTTCAGCTCAATCAAATCAGCTTTGGTCTGACGATCACATATCACAATGACACAATTTTTTTACACTTGCCTTGCTATCACGGGGACACCAACCGGAGTGAGTACCTCAAAAGGTTTAATTGACTCGGGTTTCACCCCAATACAACCAACAACATATGGAGTAATATAAGAGAATGTAGAACCGGGATCTATCAATGCATACAGATCACGGGAGATTATAGAAAATATACCTGTAACCACATCCAGGGCAGACTCAAGATCCTATCGTCCGGCTAAAGCATATACACGGGGCTGAGTGGCACCTGAAGTAGATGCTGCCCCTCTACCCTTGCCTCGACCTGCTAACATCTGAGAAGGCTGCCCTACCGGGCGCACTGATGATGAACCAGCTGCTGAACCTGTGGGCTAAGTCCCAACTCTACCTCTCATCGACGGATAATCTCTCATCATGTGCCCAATCTGGCCACAGGCATAACAAGCATCCGAACCCTGACGACATCGTCCGGAATGTAATCTACCACATTGGCTGCACTGCGGTACCGGGGGTCTCTTCTGACTATAATCTTCCCTGAACTGGGAATCTGAGGCTTTCGAACTCTTACCTTATCCTGAACGGAAGGAGCGATCAAATCTCATACCTACGAATCGAGGAGGTGCACTAGTCACCGACTGGCCTGAATGCCCAGAATATGTCTGCCTTGATCCCCCTTTATAATCGCTGCTGGCTCCCATAGATCTGGCCCTCTTGCCTTGCCTTCTATCGATATCACGGTCACCCCTTTGTTGTTGTCGCCCCTCCAAATTCTGAGCATGGGCCTGCATTCGGGAAATGTCCATCCCATCTTGCAGTGAAGCTGTCAAACAATCCCTGAACAAATGTGGCCCCAAACCACTCACAAATCTGTGTACACGATCTCCCATGTCGGCCACCATAGTCGGGGCATACCTGGCCAATGAATTAAATTGCATGCTATATTCCCGGGCGCTCATATTCCCTTGCCTCAAATTTAAAAATCTATCCGCTCTAGCACGGCGGACCTCGGGTGGCAAATAGTGACAAATAAATGCATCTACGAACTCTTGCCAAACTGTAGGAGGCGCATTCTCTCCTCTTGATAATACCTAGTTGTTATACCATAAAACTGCCACATCCCGGAGTATATAAGAATCCAACTCCACGGATTCAGTTTCGGAGGCATGGACAATCTTCAATGTCCTCAACATCTCGTCTATGAAACCTTGCGGGTCCTCTTCCGGCTTTGACCCGAAAAACTCCGGAGGATTCAGACTCATAAAATCACGGGCTTTGGTACTCGCGGCCTGATCACTTGAACTCGCATTCTGTCTTTGTGCTTGCGAGGTGACCAATTGTGTCAATACATGGATGGCCTCGGTCATTTGTTGACCCGAAGCAACCGGCGGAGAAATTGGAGCTGGAGCTCCTCCTTGTTCTTCCGAATTAGGCGGGGTAGAAGAAGTATTAGACAAGGCCTCATTTTGTGATTTGCCTTCATCTATATTCATCGGAGGCTCTCTTTCTACCCACCTCTTTGTCGTAGTCTTGCCCTTCTAGGCAGCTGTAGCTTTTCCCTTGGGCGGCATTCTGAAATCACAACACACTATTAGGGAGGATAAAATATTATACACAGCTCTATCGCACGATCTCATAAGAAGAAAGATGGTCATTTTCCTAAATGCCCCGTAGCCTCTTGTTTATTGATATGGCGCGCAACACACCATAAACAACACTCTACTAGACACGGCTCGTAGACACTTCCTAGGACGAACTGCTCTGATACCACTTTTGTCACGACCCAGCTAGGGGCCGCGACGGGTACCCGGGGCTAGCCACCGAGCACCGCTCGTTCTATTGCTCATTTTACTCATTTTATGCTCTTTTATCACATTTACACTCAAATCATAGGAAAATGATATTTCATATTGAAACATAAGTACAGATATATATATATATATATATATATATATATATATATATATATATATATATATATATATATATATATATATATATATATATATATATATATATTTATGTATATACATACGCCTCTCGGCTATCAAAATAATATATACACATGATAGCATCTTGTGAGACCATCTAACCCACACTACGCATCTACGAGCCTCTACTGGAGTACTGAACATAAGGACGGGACAAGACCCCGTCATGCCCAAAAAAATATATATACATGGCTATATACACGAAAGGATAATCATAAGCACCTCCGGAACGAAGGAGTGCTTTCAATCAGCTGACAGCTACTACAGATCTGGGTCGAGCTCGCCTCCCTGTCTACCTGTGGGCATGAACACAGCGTCCAAAGAAAACGGACGTCAGTACGAATATTGTACTGAGTATGAGAGGCATAAACAATGAAATAAGACGACGATATAAAAGAAATATCAATATGAAACATTTGTATCTGGCTGCCAATTATAAAAGGGATAATGCATACTGTCTTACTCATACTCATCATCATATCATACATGCATAAATGTATAAGTATAAGTTGCCCGTCCATGTAGGAACAGTGTAATAATAGGTAACCTACGTCCAGGTCTCCAGCGTCCACGGTATAAGCTGCCCACTATAGTGGTGTGTATATCTGCCCGACCATATAGGTACGGTGTAATATAATCATCATGTTACACCTCAGAAAATTTTCTGTTGGTACGCAAGTAAACGAACTAGTGAGGAATGGCATTTGATGACCCTAGTTGAGATTTTAAAGATGTTAGAGATGAGGGAAGAGGATTGCATAGAGAAGGCAAAAGTATTTGATAAGTATCGGGAGGGAATTACGAGCAACGAGTTACCAAGGAATTAATGATGTCTTGGAGAAGAGTTATAATGTCCCTTAGATCGATAATGAAGTGTTGAGCAAGTGTTTAGAAGGTTCCATAAGGATCGGAGGTCAAGTGAGGTGATGAGAATAAGTTCAGTGGACTGATGGGTTATACGGCTCATTATACGGACTGTATAATGTTTTACGGACCGTATAATGGATCGTAAAACCGTCACAGAGAAGGTTGCTCGCTGGTGACGTTTTACGGTCAGTTATACGGACCGTAAAACCATTTTACGGACCGTATAATGGACCGTAAAACGGTCACAGCGAGGGGTGCAGGACAGGCTCATTTGACGGTCAATTTTACGGACCGTACAATGGTTATACAGACCGTAAAACATACCGTATAATGGGTCCCGACAGATCAGTGGTGATTCATTAAATAAGGGACCAAGTTCATGAAATCATTTCAACATTTCATTCCTCTCTCTAAAACATCTCTCTACATTTATTATACAAGTTTTCAAGGATTATAAGCCATCAACAACATTAAATAAGTGAATCAAGAGTAAGAACCCATCGAAGATCATGTAAAGACAAGAAATCCAAATGGAGGGAAACTAGGGTTTTGCTCAAAGTGGAGTATTATCAACTAAGGTTTGTTCCTACAACATCTAAGGTAAGATTCATGATATTCATATGTTGTTTAAGATATTGGAGAGTTGAAATTGCATGGATTGTAGAATATATGGTAAAATGGGTCATGAATGATGAATAGTAACATTTTGGAAAGTGGTTTCAATTGAGTTATGAGCCTTGATGTAACGTGATACAAATGTGTTACAAATGATGGTGAGAACGCTAGATGAGTGATGCACGTGAATGGATATAGTCGTAGGTTCTAGCCATGGACATGGACTAATGAAAGTAAATTGAGAATATGGGTAATGTGCATGATTAAAAGCTATTGTTATGATATTATGAATGTATTGTTGACGTTTGGGAGTTGAATTACGATGTGAAGGAATAGTTGTCCGATTTTCCCTAGCTTAGCCATGTGTGCTAATTATCAATGCTAATGATAGTATGACCTTAATGAAGGTAGAAACATGAGCATCAAAGGAGTACGGGAAGGTATGTAAGGCTAACCCTTCTTTCATAAGGCATGGTTCTTTGGCCAAATTCCCAAATTCTCTATATGGGTATGGTGTCTCCAAATGATTGATATTCCGAGCTCGTAAGCTCGTGATCCTTGATATGTACTACGATTGTACTACGCACCTCATATGACAAGTAAGCCTATGATATGGACGTAACGATAATGATGATGATAGTAATGATGATGATATAATAATGATGCTAAAGGTGCCTACGGGGTATTATACTTATTTGTGCCTATGAAGGGCTATAATGAAACCCCGAGCTTATACGCCGGGTAGAGTATATGTATATGAATATGTATAAAGTATGTATACGATTAAGAAACGCGCGCACACCTTTGCAGATGGTACGGATAACCCTGAAGCCTTGGTAGGGCCAGGTACGAGTAACCTTGAGCCTTGGTTGGCCAAGTATGTATGAAACACCGATCCTATGAGGTCGGGTATGCTATGTAAATGCTATGTATATGAAATGACTATGTATATAAAATGAATATGAATGAGATAAGACTATGTACATGAATACGAATAAGGACATGTATACGAATACGAGCACAAGTATGGTACGAGTACTATTATGGAACACGGATGAGGATGTATGTATACAAATACCTATGAGAAATGGAAAGTTCCTATGAAAGGAAAGTAAGTGTCATGATGATGATATTATTGTCTCCCCCTCCTATGCTATTTCATATGTTGTTCATTATGCTTATATATCGATGTTGATCATGCTTTACATACTCAGTACATTCTTTGTACTGACGTCCTTTTGTTTATGGACGCTGCGTCATGCCCGCAGGTGCACAGGGAGACAGACTTGATCCATAGCTGCTTATTCAGAGATTACATAGCAGAGCTCCACTTCCTTCGGAGCCATAGCTTTATGGTACTCATTCTTTTGTGCATATATTTATGGGCATAACGGGGTCCTGTCCCGCTCATGTGTTATGTCATACACTTCTTAGAGGTTCTTAGTGACGTGTATATGATTAGATATGTCTGGCCTTGTCGGCCTATGTTTTGTATATCATTTTGTTGGCCTCGTCGGCCCATGTATATTGATGTGGCATAGACGACTATGATGATTAAAAATGTTGTCGTCCAATGGGACTAGTTTGACGAATGAATGGAAATGCATGTATAATAATGTGGCTCACCTAGATATAAGCATAAGAGTAAGCTAAGAGGGTGCCCGAGTGGGCTAGGAACGGGTGCTCATCGCGGCCCCCTAGTTGGGTCGTGACAAAAGTGGTATCAGAATAGTTCAGTCTTAGGGTGTGTCTACGAGCCGTGTCTAGTAGAGTCTTTGTTATGGGTGTGTTGCGCGCCACAGTTATAAACAAGAAGCTGCGGACATTTTAGGAATAAATGACCTTCTTTATTCGTAAGGATCGTGCGATAGAGCTATGATGTAGGAAATTCTTGTTCCTTAATCGTGTGTTGTGTATTTCAGAGATGCCTAAAAAGAAAAAGGCTACAGCAACACAAAAGGGCCAGACGGTGGCAGAAAAGCGGGCCGAAAGAGCACCGCCACCGGTAGTTGAGGCAAGTGAGTCCCAGAGTGCGGCTCAATCTCAGTCCTCCCAGACAGTACCTATTTCTGAGGAGCGTGAGGGAGCCTCAGCCCCAGCTCCAGCACCTCCACCGAATGCTTTTGGCCAAGATGTGAATGAGGCCATTAATTTGTTGACTCAGTTTGTTGCGGCCCAGACTCAGAGGCAAAGTTCAGGGCATGGTGATAGGGCCATTAGTGCAAGGGCCTGTGATTTCATTACTTTAAACCCTCTGGAATTCTATGGGTCAAAGCCGGAGGAGGATCCTCAGAATTTTATCGATGGTATGTTGAGGACGCTTCGGTTGATACATGCTTCAGACACTGAATCGGTAGAGCTAGCGTCATACCTATTGAGAGATGTCTCGATTCAGTGGTATACGGTATGGATGGCTTCACGGGGGGCCAATGCACCTCCCCCGGTATGGCAAGAGTTTGTCGATACTTTTCTCCGTCATTACATGCCTCCGGAAGTTCGGCGAGCTAGGGCCGATAAATTCTTGAACTTGAGGCATGGTAGTATGAGTGCCCTTGAGTATAGCCTCCGTTTTAATTCCTTGGTTAGGTATGCTTCGGCTATGGTAGCGGATATGGGTGACCGGGTACACCGATTTGTAAGGGGCCTCGGGCCACACTTGATAGATAAATGTTTGACTGCGTCCCTTCAGGACGGCATGGATGTTGCACGCATTCACGCGCATGCTCAGAACTTAGAAGAAGGCCTACAACAGCGGAGAAGTGAGCGTGAAGAGGATAGGGATCATAGCAAGAGGGCCAGATCTTCAGGACCAATGAGTGAGTCCAGAGGTGGACACAGGCAGCAGTTCCCCAGGCATTTAGGCTATTCTATGACCAGTGCACCTCCACGGTCTTCAGGCCAGAGGTTTGATAGGTCTGCTCGTTCAGGGCCGAGTCCGAGTTATTCAGGACCGCAGTTTAGAGATGATTCAGGCCAATCAAGGCCACCCATGCCACGATGTTCCCAGTGTGCGAAGGTTTATTGGGGTCAGTGCCGATTGGGTTCAGACGTTTGCTATTCATGTGGTCGACCAGGCCATATTGTGCGTGATTGCCCCTACGTACATAGTAGAGGTAAGGCCCAGCCATCAGGGTCGGTAGCCAGATCTTCAGCGTCTGTACGCCCTACGGGGCCAGGTTCACATGCGCCAGTCGGCCATGGTAGAGGCAGAGGGAGAGCTCCCAGTACTAGCGGTCCTCAGCACCGTATTTATGCTTTGGCTGGATGCCAAGATCTCGAGTCTTCTCCTGACGTGGTTATAGGTATATTATCAGTATTCTCTCATGATGTATATGCTTTGATTGATCCGGGCTCCACATTATTATATGTTACTCCATATATTGCGGGTCAATTTATAGGCGAGCCGGAGTCAATCAAACCTTTTGAGGTGTCTACACCCGTGGGTGAATCGGTAATAGCTAGCCGAGTATATAGGGATTGTGTAGTTATGATTTGTGATCGTCGTACCATGATTGATTTGCATGAGCTAGAAATGGTAGATTTTGATGTCATTATGGGCATGGATTGGTTGGCTTCTTGTTATGCCAATGTTGATTGTAGAATGAAGATGGTTCGTTTCCAATTTCCGGGAGAGCCAGTCTTAGAATGGAAAGGGAATACGGCATCACCAAAAGGTAGGTTTATTTCCTATCTAAAGGCAAGGAAGATTATCACGAAAGGTTGTATTTATCATCTAGTGCGAGTTCAAGATATTGAAGCTTAATCGCCGACTCTTCAGTCAGTTCCCGTAGTGAATGAATTTCCGGATGTGTTCCCGGAAGAGCTTCCAGGCCTTCCTCCCGAGCGGGAGATCGATTTTACCATTGATGTGTTGCCAGGCACTAAACCCATATCTATTCCTCCCTACAGAATGGCACCCGCAGAATTGAAAGAGTTGAAAGTGCAATTGAAAGACTTGCTTGATAAAGGCTTCATTAGGCCTAGTTCATCCCCGTGGGGAGCGCCCGTACTGTTAGTCCGAAAGAAAGATGGCTCTTTAAGGATGTGCATTAACTATCGACAGTTGAATAAAGTGACGATCAAGAATAAATATCCTCTCCCGAGGATTGATGATTTATTTGATCAATTGCAAGGTGCCAAATGGTTTTCAAAGATTGATTTGAGGTCCGGTTATCATCAAGTGAGAGTTAGGGAGAAAGACATCCCTAAGACAGCTTTTAGAACGAAATTTGGTCATTTTGAATTCCGGGTAATGTCATTTGGGCTAACTAATGCGCCAGCGGTGTTTATGGATTTGATGAATAATGTGTTCAGGCCCTTCCTGGATTTGTTTGTGATAGTATTTATCGATGACATCTTGGTGTATTCTAGATCTGAGGCAGAACATGCGGATCATTTACGTATTGTACATGGAGTTCTTCGGAGCCGAGAGTTATTTGCAAAGTTTTCCAAATGCAAGTTTTGGTTGAACGCGGTGGCATTTTTAGGGCATATTGTTGCAGCCGATGGTATTCGAGTGGATAGTCAAAAGATTGAGGTCGTGAAAACTTGGCCAAGGCCCCAACTCCTATGGAGGTTCGTAGTTTTCTGGGCTTAGCAGGTTATTACAGGAGGTTCGTTGAAGGTTTTTCTTCTATTTGTACACCACTCACAAAGTTGACCCAGAAATCGGCAAACTTTCAATGGACAGATGCTTGCGAACGTAGATTGACTTTTGCCCCAGTTTTGACACTTCCAGAGGGATTGGAGGGATATGTCGTTTATTGCGATGCTTCAGGTGTTGGGATAGGTTGTGTATGGATGCAACATGGAAAAGTGATTGCGTATGCTTCGAGACAATTACGAAAACATGAGCAGAATTATCCTACCCATGATCTAGAATTGGCCGCGGTGGTTCATGCATTAAAGATATGGAGGCATTATTTATATGGTGTCCACGTGGATATTTACACAGATCATAAGAGTCTTCAATACATCTTCAAGCAGAAAGAGTTGAATCTGCGGCAACGACGATGGTTAGAATTGCTAAAAGACTACGATGTTGAGATTTTGTATCACCCTGGAAAGACAAGTGTCGTGGCTGATGCTCTTAGCCGTAGATCGATGGGAAGTCTAAGTGATGTACGACCAGAAAAAAGAGAAATGGCTCGTGAGCTCCGGCAGCTAGCTAGCCTAGGAGTCCGAGTAATGGACTCAGGTAGCAAGGGAACTACTATTCAAAATTTTGCAGTCTCGTCGCTAGTAACAGAAGTGAAGGAGCAACAATATGAGGATCCCATGCTAATGCAGTACAGAGATACACTCCCTCAGAAAGAGGAGTCATCATTTGATATTTCAGGAGACGGAGTTCTCCGATGCCGAGGCAGATTATGTGTCCCTGATGTGGCAAATTTACGCCACCAGATTTTAAGAGAAGCTCATTGTTCCCGTTACTCCGTTCACCCCGGAGCGACGAAGATGTATCATGACCTTAAGTCTATATATTGGTGGAATGGGATGAAGAAAGATATAGTGGAGTTTGTAGCTCAATGTCCTAATTGCCAACAAGTGAAAATTGAACACCAAAAGCCGGGTAGATTGTTGCAAGCCATAGAAATCCCAACTTGGAAGTGGGAAGTGATTAATATGGATTTCGTTTCGGGCTTACCCTGTTCCCGACGTAAGTATGATTCTATATGGGTGATTGTGGATAGACTCACAAAGTCAGCTCATTTCTTACCGGTCAGAACGACCTATGTGGCAGAAGATTATGCAAGACTTTACCTTAAAGAGATAGTGAGACACCATGGCGTTCCGGTATCTATTATCTCCGATAGACGGACTCAGTTTACACCTAAAGTTTAGGAGTCTTTCCAAGAGGGTTTAGGGACCCGAGTTAGCCTTAGCACGACATTTCATCCACAGACTGATGGACAAGCTGAACGCACTATTCAGACTCTTGAGGATATGTTACGAGCATGTATGATAGACTTTGGAGGAAATTGGGATGATCATTTGCCACTCATAGAATTTGCTTACACTAATAGTTATCACTCTAGCATTCAAATGGCACCGTATGAAGATTTATATGGGCAAAAATGTAGATCCCCAATTGGGTAGTTTGAAACTGGAGAAACTAAGTTGATAGGGCCAGACTTGGTCCAGCAAGCTATAGAGAAAGTTAAGGTCATACAAGATCGGTTGTTAACAGCCCAAAGTCGTCAAAAGTCCTATGCGGACAATCGTCGAAGAGACTTGGAGTTTAAAGTGAAAGATTGGGTATTCTTGAAGGTGTCACCCATGAAGGGTGTAATGAGATTTGGCAAAAAGGGGAAGCTTAGTCCCCGGTATATTGGGCCATATGAAATTGTACGAAAGATAGGCAAGGTGGCCTATGAACTAGACCTACCTCCGGAATTGGAGTCGGTCCATCCTGTATTTCATGTCTCGATGCTTCGGAAATGTATTGGAGATCCTACTAGGATCGTCCCAGTAAATGATGTGCAAGTGACAGAGAAATTGACTTATAAAGAGATACCCATTGCCATATTAGACAGGCAAGTACGGAGGCTTAGAAACAATGAGGTGGCCTCAGTTAAGGTTCTATGGAGAAGTATTAAACGAGAGGAAATGACGTGGGAAACAGAATAAAGTATGTGATCCAAATACCCACATTTATTTCAGCCCTTAGAAGAAGTCCAAGATGAGGCATCAAGATCATAAGGTATGTATGCTGTCCTTTTTATGCTTTTTGGGTCGTGTGTGGCTAATTTTTATGCTATTATGTTGTCGCCCTGTGTGGCATCGATATTATGAGTTGTTGTGACAGGGCGATAGTGCAATATTATAGGGGAAACTCTGGCGAAATTTTTATAGAATTCCCGAACACTTTAATTGTCACGACCCAACCCCGTAGGCCGTGACTAGTGCCCGATCTGGGCACTCAAACACATTCTAGTATATAGCAGAAGCCGACAAGGCTTTATTTCCAATTTAGATAATTTCCAGAAAAATTTCGGCAGAGTTTCCTTTGTTTTACGGTCTATCCCATATACCCTGCACGCAGAAAATACCAACAAAGGCCACACAGGGCCAACAGAGTAACATTTAAATATATGCGGACCGGCCGCCGCGGCGAATGGGATCGCCCAAACACAACATATACACACAGCTGTACAGAAAGATCCCAACCCACAAACATGTCTACAGACCTCTAAATGGACCAACAGAATCATATGGCGGGACAGGGCCCCGCTGTACCCATGAACGAGAATATACACATGTAGAAGTGACAGACTGTACCAAAAGATGGCTCTGAATAAAAGAGCGCTCGAAATGGCGGAAAAGATATCCTAGACAGACGGATCGGCAAACCTGTCGTCAGTACCTGTGCGGCATGAAAACGCAGCCCCCGAGGAAAGGGGGTCAGTACGAAATATGTACTGAATATGTAAAGACTGAGTTGCAGAAACAAAATCATAACTGGTATAAAACGTACAGAAAGTAAACAGAAAATACAAGGTATCAGATATATAATTTCAAAACATGCGGAGTGTGTACAGAAACATATGTCATATCAAATCCGGCCCTTGCCAAGGGACTCGGCAGACAGAACGTGGCCACCCTCCCGACGCTGGTGCCACAACACAGAAGAATCAGAATAGGGGCATAACCCCGTAACACAATATGTCATATCAGATGGCCATAGTAAATCATATCAGAACAAGCGTACATGGCACAACATACTCCACAAACCCATGTACGCGTATACCTGCCCCCTCACATCGAGGCACGACGAACAATGCAAAGGATCACGCTTGACAACATATCCTGGCCCGGGCTCAGTGTGGGAAACATTGGGGCATCCACGAATGGAGTAGTAAGAGACTAATGCAATTTAAATTTACCATAGACATTTTCAAAGACTCGATGAAGCGTATCAAAGTCAAACAAATCCAATGGAGTTGGACGGGATCATAATAGATGCATTTCGGATATCATAATAAATTACAGAAATATAACCTTCCCGAAGTCATTCCGGGTGTCAGAATAATTTGTAAGACTTAATAGAGTATTTAAAACAATATTCGTTAAGTAATTAAAAGGATAGTCAAAACATTTCTTTCAAAAATTGCTTAAAAAGAAAGCTTTAGTACATTAAAGGCAAAACCGGGAATAGTGGGCCCGCCTCGGGACAAACAAGGCGGAGGGCTCAAATTATGCCCTCCAAGCTCATGGAGTCACCTAAAAAGGTCCTACAAACATTCTGTGACCTTCCAAGTAATTTAGAACAAAATTGCATAATTTCAAGAAAAGCATACCAAAATGGTTCAATTCTACTAAAGGAAAAACGGAGAATTTCTCTTGCGGATTCCGAGGGCCAAGAAGTCTTTCGAGGCCCGGATCCGACCCTAACACACTAAGGGCATGCCAAGGGAAGAATTGGGGTTGCTTTACATACCTTTCAAGCTCTTTACGCCTTTCCAAACTCACTTCCCGTTTCGTCAAAAATCTGCAATTGGTCAAGTTTACCAATTGTGAGTTATGAATACCAAAGTTTCAACTTAATGCATATTTGTCTACCGAAATTTCGGCAGCACTTCCCCTATACATATAGCACCCCGAGAATTCAACTCGGCTAGAAATCATCAACAACAACCCAAACGACAACATCAATATCAACAACGAACGTTAAAAACACAAATATCCTTCAACTAGGCATCTTTCTAACAAGTTGACATAACCTTCATTTCAACCCAACTTTCAACTAATATCAATAATTTCACCTTCATCAACAATCAAGATCATCACCATATAGTTCTAGAAACATTTCATATCGTTTTCCTCAAGTTATACACTCGATATACATAATATACAACTTTCTGTCAAAGTCATAACTTATGCAAAACATCAAATCTTTGGCATACAACTTCATAACATGTTTCCAACTTCCAAATTCATCAATGATCATCACTATTAACAACCAAACAACTTCATTTCCTTAATGTCGGAAAGTCATACTAAAACGACATAAGTTTCTACATTCTAATTCAATACAAACTTATATCATTCTAACTTCATTTACATTGAAACCATCATAATAACACAGTAACACCCTAAATAACTTAATTCATTTCCATCCCAACTTCAACATAGGTCACGGCCACAAGCCTTCTTTGGCAAGTTCAACTAAATCATTCAACTTTCAATCCCAATATGCATTTCATCACAACCATAACTAGAATATAACATGAATTCAACACATTATGGCTATACAATTTATACATACACACGGCTACACATCATATTCCAAACCCACTTTACAAACTTCCATTTTTCCATACAATCAACACATTTCTATATGCTACAACACAAACAAGACTTTATAACACAAGAATAAGGAATAAATTCTCACCTTTTTCTATAGTCTTCTTCACTTGGATATATGATCAAATTGATGAAACAAGGGTTCCTTCCTCCAAAGAAACTACACCAAGATGAAAAGGGTACTCAACTTAGAAGAAAAACCACAAAAGAAAAATTTTTGGAGCAATATTTTTGATAGCCAATTTTTCCTTGCCAAGGCCGAAACCCTCCTTTTGTTTTGCTCTTGTTCTTTTGTTTTTTGTTCTTTCTTCAATCTTCTAAAGGATGAAGATGATATAAAGTAAGTATAATATGGTCCCCCTTAGTTAATTTATCACATGGATTTTACTTTGGGCCATTGGGTTTGGGGCATAGTTGGCCGACCACCCCATCTCTCTTTGGGCCTCATTTCAATTCTCATTTTGAGCCCAATTGGCTTGTATATCATATTTTGTAATTCCCGAAACTAATTTCCAAAATTCCAAATTTGTCCTTGGCCTTATTCGACACTTCCACATTAATATTCTTTCATACACAACTCCTATGTCAAATAAAAGTTAGTTATGATCTTATTTCTTACAAGTCAAGAATATTTCCAAATTTTTCCAAAGGTGTGAAGACACGGGATATAACATTAATATTTGAGGACGAATGTTCTTAAGGGGGGAAGAATGTTACACCTCGAAAAAATTTTCGTTGGTACGCAAGTAAACGAACTAGTGAGGAATTGAATTTGATGACCCTAGTTGAGATTTTAAAGATGTTAGAGATGAGGGAAGAGGATTGCCAAGAGAAGCCAAAAGTATTTGATAAGTATCGGGAGGGAATTACGAGCAACGAGTTAGCAAAGACTTAATCATGTCTTGGAGTAGATTTATAATGTCCCTTAGATCGATAATGAAGTGTTGAGCAAGTGTTAAGAAGGTTCCATAAGGATCGGAGGTCAAGCGAGGTGATGAGAATAAGTTCAGTGGACTGATGGGTTATACGGCTCATTATACGGACCGTATAATGTTTTACGGACCGTATAATGGACCGTAAAACCATCACAGAGAAGGTTGCTCGCTGGTGACGTTTTACGGTCAGTTATACGGACCGTAAAACCATTTTACGGACCGTATAATGGACCGTAAAACGGTCACAGTGAGGGGTGCAGGACAGGCTCATTTGACGGTCAATTTTACGGACCGTATAATGGTTATACGGACCGTAAAAGGTACCGTATAATGGATCCCGACAGATCAGTGGTGATTCATTAAATAAGGGACCAAGTTCATGAAATCATTTCAACATTTCATTCCTCTCTCTAAAACATCTCTCTGCATTTATTATACAAGTTTTCAAGGATTATAAGCCATCAACAACATTAAATAAGTGAATCAAGAGTAAAAACCCATCAAAGATCATCTAAAGACAAGAAATCCAAATGGAGGGAAACTAGGGTTTTGCTCAAAGTGGAGTATTATCAACTAAGGCTTGTTCCTACAACATCTAAGGTAAGATCCATGATATTAATATGTTGTTTAAGATATTGGAGAGTTGAAATTGCATGGATTGTAGAAAATATGATAAAATGGGTCATGAATGATGAATAGTAACATTTTGGAAAATGGTTTCAATTGAGTTATGAGCCTTGATGTAACGTGATGCAAATGTGTTATAAATGATGTTGAGAATGCTAGATGAGTGATGCACGTGAATGGATATAGTCGTAGGTTCTAGCCATGGACATGGACTAGGACTAATGAAAGTAAATTGAGAATATGGGTAATGTGCATGATTAAAAGCTATTGTTATGATATTATGAATGTATTGTTGACGTTTGGGAGTTGAATTACGATGTGAAGGAATAGTTGTCTGATTTTCCCTAGCTTTAGCCATGTGTGCTAATTATCAATGCTAATGATAGTATGACCTTAATGAAGGTAGAAACGTGAGCATCAAAGGAGTACGTGCAAGTGTAGACTAGTCCGACGGGAAGGTATGTAAGGCTAACCCTTCTTTCATAAGGCATGGTTCTTTGGCCAAATTCCTAAATTCTCTATATTGGTATGTTGTCTCCAAATGATTGATATTCCGAGCTCGTAAGCTCATGATCCTTGATATGTACTACGATTGTACTACCCACCTCATATGACGAGTAAGCCTATGATATGGACGTAACGATAATGATGATGATAGTAATGATGATGATATAATAATGATGCTAAAGGTTCGTACGGGCTATTATACTTATATGTGCCTATGAAGGGCTATAATGAAACCCCGAGCTTATACGCCGGGTAGAGTATATGTATATGAATATGTATAAAGTATGTATATGATAACGAAACGCGCGCACACCTCTGCAGATGGTAAAGATAACCCTGAAGCCTTGGTAGAGCCAGGTATGAGTAACCTTGAGCCTTGGTTGGCCAAGTATGTATGAAACATCGATCCTATGAGGTCGGGTATGCTATGTATGTGCTATGTAAATACTATGTATAGGAAATGACTATGTATATAAAATGAATATGAATGAGATAAGTCTATGTACATGAATACGAATAAGGACATGTATAGGAATACGAGCACAAGTATGGTACGAGTACTATTATGGAACACGGATGAGGATGTATGTATACAAATACGTATGAGAAATGGAAAGTTCATATGAAAGGAAAGTAAGTGTCATGATGATGATATTATTGTCTCCCCCTCCTATGTTATTTCATATGTTGTTCATTATGCTTATATATAGATGTTGATCATGCTTTACATACTCAGTACATTCTTCGTACTTACGTCCTTTTGTCTGTGGACGCTGCGTCATGCCCGCAGGTGCACAGGGAGACAGACTTGATCGATAACTGCTTATTCAGAGATTACATGGCAGCGCTCCACTTCCTTCGGAGCCATAGATTTTGGGTACTCATTCTTTTGTGCAAATATTTATGGGCATAGCGGGGTCCTGTCCCGCTCATGTGTTATGTCATACACTTTTTAGAGGCTCGTAGTCACGTGTATATGGATAGATATGTCTGGTCTTGTCGGCCTATGTTTTGTATATCATTTTTTTGGCCTCGTCGGCCCATGTATATTGATGTGGCATAGACGCCTATGATGATTAAAAATGTTATCGTCCAATGGGACTAGTTTGACGAATGAATGGAAATGCATGTATAATTATGTGGCTCACCTAGATGTAAGCATAAGAGTAAGCTAAGAGGGTGCCCGGGTGGGCTAGCACTGGGTGCTCGTCGCGGCCCCCTAGTCGGGTCGTGACACATCATATGCTCATCATAATATGCTTATCATAGTACATGAATAAAGCTCAAGAACAACTCTACTCTATCGGGGTGACATAAGGTTGTGATCCCCCGATTTCGTTATGGAACAATCATTGACATCCTGCCTCACCTTGAAGGAATTAGCATATAAGGTGAGTGTAAGCAATAAATGGCATCATGAACATTATGGGATCATCACGTCATACATATTAGAATCTCTATTCTTTACTCATTACCTTGTGTAGCTAATTATGGACATAGACTCGTATTTTCCGGAACTTAAGGGATTCGCGGATAAGAAAGAGAGTCATGCTATATGATTCATGCCATAGAAAGAAAAGGACTAGCCTCACATACCTTTTCCGTTTAATTGGCTTAGCGGTCGCTTGTTTTCCTTCAATGTCACGTCTCTACCTTCAAGAGGGAATTCACACTATCGTTAGTTAATCGATTATAAGAACGTTCTACTATTTCTAGGGAAAATTGGACAACATGTCCTTTGTTTCTATTACTTTTCCCATGTTTCATTCCAACTACCAAACATTCACAACAACACTCACAATATCGCATCAACAATCGTCATTTAGCTACATTTACCACATTCCACCATTTTTCTCCAATTTCTCCACATTTATGGGTTTTAGCTCATCATCACATTTTATCATACATCACACCTATTTCATGGTCTACACATCATTTATAACATATTTATACTCCCAACTCATCAACATTCATAATTCAATCCGACTACCATTCAACTATGGCACTATTCACATTTTATGACCCATTTACTACACTCTTCTATAATCCCAGTGTTTCAACATATAAATACTTCAATCGTCATGAGAAAGTCATAAAACTTACCTTAGATGTGGTAGGAACGAGCCTTGAGTAGCAATACTCTTCTATACCAAAACACTACTTCACTTCCTTTGCAATTTCTTGGTGTAGATGAACTTTGATTAGTTTCACACTCTTGATTTCATGGATTTGGTGTTGTTGATCTTGATTTTCCTTTGAGTCTCTTGTGTATGAATATTAGAGAGTATTATAGATGTTTCTTGAAGTGTGGAGTGAAATGAAATAAATGGAATGAAAAAGGGTCCCTTATACTTAACTTAAAATCTGATTTTTCCGAACAGTAGTCGAGGTGCACAGTGGCCGTAAACCCAATTTACGGGCCGTATTATGGTTTACGGTCTGTCTTTCACGACCGTATTGAAGCATAACCGAACCAGAAAGGTTTGCTGGAGGTCATGGTGGTTTACGGGCCGTATTTCGATTTACGGTCCGTATTCTGAGTCGTATTTAACCATTTAGACATTTGGCAGAAAGTTGACGTTTTGGAATGCTGAAAGACGATAGCAGTTTACGGTCCGTAAACAACTTTACGGGTCGTATTCTATTTTACGACCAACTGGGCCGAAGTGCAAATCTGTAACTTTCGCATTTTCAAAACTCATAAGTAGTCATCCCCTTCTTAGTAAAACATCGTACACTCATACTCTTCGTTGGTCTATTCATTGTACGTTCACGGAGAAATTTCTGAGGTGTAACACATACTTCTCATTAACATATCAACCAATCTTCCCTCTTTCGGCATCATAAAAAATAACAAAAGCACAGCCTGTAAGAAGGTGAAATGCATCAACTCATAGCTACATGGTAATTGAGAACAAGCTGGCAAGAATAAAAAGTGATCACATGTCAAACAATACAAACATATGTTAAAAAAACTACTATTGTACCAACAGGAGGAGATACGGAAGTAGACCATCACATAGCAACACAGAACTAGACAACAAAGGAAATGAAGGAAAGAGACTGGGAAAAGTTTGCTTAGGAACAGGTTACTTAGAATGATTTAGATCATAAATAATACCGTAAATTCTATCACTAGTTTCACCCTGATCCTGCAGCATTAGGTGACAAAGTTCTTCAATTATTGCATTCTGCTAATCCTTCAAGGGAGCATTCTCAGAGTTTAGTTGTTAAATTTTGAAATTCACGGCCTTTAGGGCTTCGGTTAGGACAGAGATGGTGGAACCCATTCCTTCGGTGACACATTTGCAATTTTCTAGATTATCCATAGAGAGTAAGTTCTCTGCTGTTCCTAAAGTTGCTTTTCCAGTTCTTACATTAAAATGCCCCAGTACTTTTGTCAGGAAGAAGCCATAAGAAAGACCAGGTTCATTTTCGCTAATGCGCACTGCTTTGATCATGGTGGCTTGTAGGTTAATTGGTTCAAATGTTGATAAAGCTTCTATGAGAACCAAATGTGCCCGAGTGTAACGACCCGTTTGGTCATTATAGTCTTTTCGATACTTTTGACCCTCCCTCGAGCTTGTTTAGCTCACATTTGACCCGAAAGGACCATTGACACACTTCTCGAGGTATTTGGATATGATTTGGGTAACTTTTTGGGAAATTTGGGCTTAGAGGAAAAAAGGGTGGACTCAAAGTTGACTTTTAGGTAAACGGGCCTTTTTGGGGAATCTATCGATTCTGAAAGGTTTGGATGGTCTTTTAGAACTTGTGTGTATATTTTGTTCAGTTCCCAATGCACTCAAGTGTATTTTGATACTTGGGTTGGAATGTTGGATTTGAGTTATCGTGGATTGACACGATCAATGAGACATCCATTGGGAATTCGAAGACCACGAGTGCGTTCGTAGCGTGATTTTATATATGTCTGCATATATGGTATGTGAGCAGATGGCCTCAGGTGATAGTCGTGATTTCTGGTTGAGATTGTGAACTTGAGTTTAAGATTATGGTGTCCACTATGGTGACACTATTACAGCTATAGCGGCACAACAAAAGTGGCATAGTTAGAATCTGGGTAGACCGCCATAGCAGTCTGAGAAACCACCATAGCGGGACCACCGTAGCAGTGACGATGCCACAGAAGCGGTGATGACTGAATCTTTGACTTAAAAGGGGTTAAAGCCTCAACCTCTTGTCATTATTTCACATTCATATCTTAAGCCTTGGAAGGCGATTTTTTGAGGGTTTTGGCTATTTCTTCACAAAGGTAACTTCCTTGGTCTTAGAATCCTCCATTTACTTCTATTAATCTGTAATCTAAGGCTAGAATCCCTAGAATAAGAGGAATCAGTTTGGGTTTTTCATGAAAGTTCAGAAAAATGGTTTAGACTCTCTAAGTTGTTTATGTTGATGAAAATTGGTTGGGTTTTTATTGAATTTTATATATCTAAGGTTGTTAAATCTTCCTTTATTAGTGATAAATTCGTGAATTGGAAAGTTAGGGTTTATACCCAAAAATTTGGAGTTTTGCCTTGAATCCGAATTTAAGTGATTTATTAGTTCTTCTGGCTTATAATTGATGGTAATTAATCACCTAGAACATTAATTTCATGATGAGAGCTATAGATTCCTTATTCTGTCTTTCTAATTCATAAACCCCATTCCATAAGATGAGATTTTGGTCTTGAATAGATGTAAGGCTTGAATGATGTTCTTCTTGATTCTAGTTTCGTGATTGCGATATGTTTAGACTTCCATTACCTCGAGGCTCAAAGGAACGAAAAGACTAAGGTTTGATTATTGGAGACCTTGTTGTTCGGCTCTCCAGGTAGGTTACGATTTACCTTGTGGTGAGACTTCAATTAGCAAAGCGTATGTTTTGATGATATTGTTAGAGAATGCATGTAAAACATCAGGTATGAAGTTGGGTTGGATATTGTCTTAGGTTGGGCCTTGTTGTGTGATTTGGGGGCTAGCCACCCCGGTGCGTTATAAACTTATCTTGTTCTATTTCTTTATTGGCTCGTTGCCACGACTGAGACCTCGGATATTGGTGATGAGTGATATATCATGATTATGATATTGTAGTACTTTACTTGAATGATATTGAGATGAGATTAGTGATTCCATTGTGGCTTATTGTGTAGCCTTATTGTTGATATTACTCTTGTGACATGGGTGGTGCGGCTGTTGATTGAATTGGTTGTTGATATTACATTGCATCGTATTCATACTCATTTCCATGATTCATTGATATTCCATTGTTATGGTACTGATGATGATAAGTGAGAGAGTGTAGCCATCGAAGTTTTTGCTTGAGAGCGTAAAAGAAAGATGAGAATCCGTGATCCTAGGTCATTTACCGGTGCAGACTGAGTGTACGTTGCCCGAGGTTTCTTGCCGGGAACGATTGAGTGTCCAATGCCCGAGGTCTTTGCAGAATCATGAGAGTGTCTGAAGCCCGAGGTCTTTGCTGGGATAGTGAGATTGGTACATAGACTTTGCGGGTCCCCCATCGGTTGTGCTGCCGAGATGTGATGTTCCATCATCGGAGTACATGTGCACGGTGCATATGCATTGCTTTCATTATACATACGTTGTTGCATTGCATTGTGCCTTTGATTCTGATGACTTGTTGTGATGCTATTGTGATATACTAGTTTGGATTGACTATACTGAGACTTGGTACAGTTGGGCTTAGATGCTATAACTTGGTTATGATTTGTTGTGAGATGATTGTAATGTACTGGTTCAGATTCACTATTCTGAGACTTGGCACAGTGGGGCTTAGATGCTATTACATAGGGGATGACTTGTTGTAAGATGATTGTGATGTAGTAGTTCAGATTGACTATACCGACACTTGGCACATTTGGGTTAAGATGCCATTACATAGGTAATTACTTATACTGTGGATATGGATTTGTGTTGACCTGTACTTGTTGGTTTATGTGTTTATCTTGTTTTGTTGTCTTTATATACGTTAGTTAGTCTTAATCGGCCTATGATACCTACCGGCACTTGTTGTTTGTACTGACCTGTACTTGCTGCATTCTTTCATGAATGCAGAGTACCAGGTGAATCGACTTCTACTCCTCATGGTTGATATTTGAGGATTGCTAATTCGAGTCCTTCAAGGTGAGCATGAGGATGTTCGCTGCCCTAAGACTCTTTCTATCATTGTGTCTTTATTTCCATTCTGACATGATCTTTGAGACTACTTATGTATTATTATGATTCAGAATTGTAGTATTTAGTTAGATGCTGTTGTACGACCAAACCAGATACTGGGGCGGATTTTATTTACTTCCGCATTTTCTTATTTATATTATATTTGTGAGACTTAGGCTATTTGCTTCTTTCGCTATTTTTTATTATTTGCGAATGTTGAGTTAAGGGTTCGCCTACCGAGTTGGGAAAGGTAGGTGCCCGCACGACTTAGTGAATTGGGTCATGACAAATTGTTATCAGAGTCCTAGGTTACCCGGTTTATAATACAAGAGCGTGTCTATTAGAGTCTCGTGGATCGGTACGATGAGCTCCATACTTATTTGCAAGAGGCTATAGGACATTTTTGGAAAAATTCAATTCTTTCATTCTCTCGTGCGACTTCATTCGAATTGGTATCTAAACTCTCTTATCTTTATCACCCACGGAGGGTTGACACTCGTACTTAAATTCTTATGCGAATGGTTGATCTATGACACGTTATGGTAAGGTACGAGATGTGTTATTCTTACTTGGACGCATGATCAAGTTCAGTCTCTAGTTATGGCCTAAGGATTCTGTTACACCCTGTATTTTCGGAGCATGATCATGACATGTACATCACCATAGTAATGGAGTGTCGAAGACGTCGCCTGACGTTTGGGGAGGTACAAGCCATGGGAAATATGTACAACGAAGAAAAAACGGACGAATTACGATCTCGTAAGTCGTAATCGGGAAAGACTATTTTGAAACACGAGAACATAGCCATTAATAGTATAATGAATGATAAATATCATATATGGAGAGTTTTGGAGTATTTCGATGTCGAGAAAAAAAAAATAATAATAATAAGTTCGACGGAAATTTGAGAAATGCTAGGCGAATTTTTAATCAACTTTGGAGGTGCATATCTCATAGTATATATGGGGTTTTAAGGTGAAACAAAAGCCTAAAATGTAGTTCGTCGAGTCTAGTTTTTAATGAAATAACCCGTTAGTCGATAGGATATCGGAGTAGAGAATTATGGACGTTACAAACTGAACTGTCGACGCAGAAACAGTACGCTACAGTACTGCTACAGACTGTAGCTACAGTGACGCCGCCCCAACTGAATATAAAAGGGGCTCAAAACCTCATTTTTCAGCACAAAAAAAAGTCCCAAACATTCCAGAAAAATCAGCAACCAAAAAGAAAGCATATCTACCTCAAGGTTGAGGATTTTGAGCAAATATTCAAGCTACGAAATACTAATCGGAGTCAGGACAACGCGTAGACGCGATGATGATTAAATTTTTGTGTCGGAGTAGTTTGGGAATAAGCAAAGGATGAAGATTTTTCTACTTTCATAAAAATAAGGTATGAATCATTAAATTTCTCTCTTTATCAACATTAATTAAGGAATATTTGCAAGAATATAATTTTAGTTGTTGTGTTGATGTTGTTGAATTATGGATTGAGGATTGAAGAGAATTTTGGGTAAAGATACATATATTTATGTTATATGATGTGTATGGTGTTGTTATTGATGCTATTGGTATTAATTTCAGCTTCTTTACGGAAATAAAATTATTAAAACGTCGTATTACAAGTTGGTTGGTTGAGTGATTTGGACAGTGTGTGGATTGTTGTTGTTGATTATGAATTTGTAAGAAGAAAATATGTTGTGATGATTTTGTTGTATATGTAGGAATTTTGGGTGGAATATGGAATTAATGGATTGTTGAAGTGTTCTTGACTATTGTTGAATGGTTTTGGATTAGTATTTGAATATGTGAACAAATATGAATTGATTATAAAGGAAATGTTATTGAATTATGTAAAGGAGCTCCTAATGTTGGAATGTATTTTGAATTAATTGTTGAAGTTGGAAGGTATGATCATTGGTATTATTGTTGATAATATGGCCGAGTTCCATTCTCGGATTTGTTGTTGGGGAATTGGCCAAGATAAAAATCTCGGGGATGTTGTATGTATAGGGGAGATGCTGCCCAAATTTTCGTAGAAAAGTATTACTTAAGATTGAATTCCTAAAGCTTTATAATTAATATTTGGTAAATGTGACCAAATGTAGATTTTGAAGGAAACGGGATTTGAGTTTGGACGAGCGTAAAAGGCACATAAGGTATGTAAGGCCCTACCTTTTCTTTCTTTGGCATGTCCTAGTTATGATAGGTTATGATACAAGCCTCGGGGGTATCTCTATTCCTTAAAATCCGAGCCTAGTTTTGCCCCTTTTTCATTCAATGTAATTGAATTATGTTTTGTTGGAAAAATGTTTGAACATCTTTTACTCCTAAAAGAATCTTACATGATTAAACTTTCATAACTTTCACAAGAAGAATCCAAATGCCCCAAAACTTTTTGCAAACGACTCCATAGAGCCTAAGGTTCGTAATTTATGTACGCCACCTCGGTTGACCCGAGGTGGGCCCACTGTTCCCGAACTCTGTCCATATTTTTCTATGAAACCTATTTTCGAGTGACATTTTTAAGAAAAATTTTGACTATTGTTTCGACTACTAAACGATGATTATTTAACTATTCCATTGAGCCTATAATGCATTTTGACACGTACAAAGGATTCCAGAAGTTCTGTTTTGATAAAATCCTCCGTGGCCTTTAAAAGGTATGTGCTATGTCTATCGTCCGGACCCTTTTTCATGATCTGTCGTTTGATTGTTCTATCGGGTTTCTGTAAGTGTTTTACATTTTATATTGCATTTGGTTCCTCACTACTCCACTCGTGGATGCCTCAATGCTTCCTTCAATGACCCCGGGCCAGGATATGTTATCACGCGTATTCCACTGCATTGTTCGCCGTGCCTCGATGTGAGGGGGCAGGTATATATGTACATGGGTTGTGGAGTATGTTGTGCCATGTACACACTCTCATATGATATGATATGGCCATCTGATATGTTATGATATGTGCACATTCTGATATGATATGATATGTTACGGAGCTATTCCCTTCTCTGGAGTATGATGTGTTGTGGCGCTAGTGTCGGGGCCGACCACGTTCTGTTCACCGAGTCCCATAATGGGGCCGGATATGGCATATTTTCTGTTATGCATCGCCCATGTTTATGAGTAAGCATTTTGATACTCCGGTTGTTGCTTTTATATTCTGTATCCTTTGTTCCGACTACGTTTCTGTTTATTGTACCTTATGCTTTACATACTCAGTACACATTTCGTACTGACCCCCTGTTCTTCGGGGGCTGCGTTTCATGCCGCCCAGGTACACCCAGAGGAGTACAGGCTACTATAGAAGATATTCCAGCGGCGTTGCCAAGCTCCATTTGCTCTTGGGGTGCTGCCGGGTCAAAGTGTGTATGCTATGTGTTCGGGTTATCTGTTAGAGACTTTGCAGACAGAGTCGTGGGTTCTGACTGTCAGTTTTGTGAGCGGCCCCATCAACCGATATGTCATTCTGTATTTTGCAATAAATTCCATGTGATTACAGATTCTGTCAATTGTAAACTACAAAAGAGTATTTCCAAAAACATTTGCTGTATGTGTCAATTTTTTTGTCTGATTAAGAGTCCGAGAGAGTATGTTTGTAATAAGAGTCAGTGGGTTCGCTCGGCTCCGAATGTGGGGTCGGGTGCCCATCACACCCTAGTAAGATTAGGGTGTGACAAAGTGGTATCAGAGCAGGTTTTTCCTAGGGGTTGTCTGCAAAGTCGTGTCCAGTAGAGTTCTGTTTATGGTGTGAAGCGCGCCACATTTATAAACAGGAGGTTACGGGGCATCTAGGGATTGTTGACCTTCTTTCTGTCTTAGATCGTGCGATAGAGCCAAGTCATAGGAAGATGAAATTCCTATATGTGGGCCTTCCATACGATAGAAGAAAGTAAGGGATGACATGAAAGTTACAGAAATGAATTTTGATATATTTGTCTCGCTACCGGAAATCGGAAGCTTTGAATGGCGGGAATGCGTTACATAACCGTATGTTCTGTGAGGTGTCGTCGGTATTTGCTACGTACAGAGTTTGAATAGTATGAATGGAAAAAGAGATTCTGCTGAAATTGTTAATTAGAATATTTAGTCAGATACGTCAAAAAGAGGGAAAGAAAATATCGTAAGTAGACAATAAATGAGATGAGCTGTCCGGAGGAATTATGGATTTGGGTATGCCTTGAAAAATGATTATGGGAAAGACGGTTAGCAGTCTGAAAGATCGAGACGAATGACATTCGATGCTTAGTATAAGTAAAGTCTGTTGGGGGATTTAGAGACAGCCGATAATCGATTTTGCGGTAAATTATTATTATGAAGGGATGGTGAGTGGAGATCTCAACAGGATAATACCTGAAGTACTTACAAGTAATGACGACGAAGGTATATTTTTTACTATTGGGAATTTTAGAGTCTAGAACGAAAGATGAATATTGTGGAATAAGAAGGGTAAAACAGTAAATATGGAAAAAAGGACGTGTTATTAAAAGTCCCAAAATCTGTAAGACTTCGATTTGCTCCAGATTATGTAATGAAGGTCATGTGACGAAGCGGACACGATTATACTGGCATTAGAGTATCGTATTTCATCAGAGTTCCAGGGTTAAGCGTGCTAGGACCAGAGAAATTCTGGGATGGGTGACCCCCGGGGAAGTGCAGTAAGGGTTCCAAAAATGTAGAATGTACGAGAAAGACATATCAAGTTCTGTAGGGAAAGTGTGGAATCAAGATTATATGTTGACGGAAATAACAATGAGAACAGGGAAAGAGAGAGTAGTATGTTATGTTAGGCCAAAGTTTTAAGAGATATTTCCCACGCCATCCGTAAGAGGCCTTACTCCTATTTGGAAAAATCTTGCTTTGAAGAAGCATATATGAGCGACAAATTCACAATTCATCTAAATGGGCTACAGTATGTTCTAATTATATTATGCTTTCGAAGGGGGCCTATATTGACGGGCAATGACATCCGGTGATTGAGTATGACCATGATGAAAGAATGCAAATCGTACAAGTAAGTAATTGTGACCTAAATAGTTCGTTCAGAATTCAAGAATAAACCTGAAGGTAAATCATGCGAATCAAATACTAGGATGCCCTGCGGTGCTTGCTAGGCTCTAATTCCTTCTGATAGTGATTGAAGAATGTCTCCTGATAACAGCTTATTAAATTGTGATAAACCATTTAGAAATGGAACCCGTGGGAGAAATAAAAGGAGTACCGAAGGAATATGATATTATAAGAAAGTTTGGAATATT
Source organism: Lycium barbarum (assembly GCF_019175385.1). NCBI lineage: Eukaryota > Viridiplantae > Streptophyta > Magnoliopsida > Solanales > Solanaceae > Lycium > Lycium barbarum. The sequence goes on from NC_083338.1 coordinate 71,583,522, forward strand.
TATCGCCAACATATAAATGTTACTAAATGAAGAAATTGAAATGATTATATGTACTAACTAACTATTGGCGGAAATTGATGAAAAGTGATTTGAATATGTTGTTGCCACGATGACGTTATTCGAGCATTGACCACTAATGGAAATTACTAGAATGTGGCTTGGATATGTTGTTGCCACCAGGACGTTACTCGAGTACTAACCGTCAGACTAGATTTTGTATGAGGTATTAAGAGTTTTACCGCCTCATGGTTGTGTTAGGAATCCATACCGGGATAAACTAAGTTATAGAAGATATAAAAGAGATGTGGATACGGTATGGTATGCTAAATGTATTCGGAAAGAACCATGTGAGTTCGAAAACTTTGAATGGAGACATAGGATAGAATATAAATAGACAATGATATGGGAGCACCCTAAAGGAGGGAAGCGGATAAAAGAAACGCAAAGGTAGGATGGAATCAACTAACACTATAGCTCGTTTAGTGTGAACACTTGAATTTCCTGCCGGATCCTATGCTGAAACTAGTTAGTGAAATCTGAAACTGACAACAAACGGATAGGAGTTAAGACGGTAATTGAAACAGTGTTAAAGATCATTGATAAAGATCGTGGATAATATAATATCAGAAGAAGGACGCTTGTAAAAAGAAAGGCTATGACTAGAAAATGATAGTGAGTGGTTTAAGAGGATGATACAAAGATAGCAATACTACGCCGAATTAAAGGCCAAGATGTTGGCTATAGAGTTATCTGTTAATGATAATACGATGTATGAGCGACGAAAAAACAAAGAAAGAGGAAAAGGATTCCTTATGATAAGAAATGAGGAAAGAAGTAAAGGATGGAGTAGAGTGAGGGAAAGAAATGCGATAAGATAGAATGAACGAACTTTGATACGAATGAGATATGTAAGATAGGATGAATCGGAAAAAGGAAAGACTATGTCTGAAACCGAATATACTTCATATGAATTGTGCAGGAATGGTTATGCGACTCAGGAATATCTGCACATCAAGCAAATTAAGTGAGTGAATACTTGATAAGAAAAGTAAGGATTCAATAATAACAATGTAATTACGGTATCTGGGATATGATATAGAAAAATGCAGGGATGGCTGAGACCAAGTCGCCAAGATAGAATTGGTACTAAGGGCAAGTGGAAATTAATCAAGATTGAATTAAAGATTCCTCCCGATACTGATTGTAAGACAAAAGAGAGAAGTCAAGGAAAAGCATAAATGTTAGTAAAATGACGCTAAGGTATTTCTTAGGACAAATTGCATATTTTCACATATTCTCGTAGAGATTACAATATAATGAGTGACAGAGAAACTAAGAGAAAAAATCGCACGAAAAGGGAAATGGAAGAGTTTGAATCAAAGACAACGGAACGACACGAGATCAATGCCTAAAATACGACAGGTTAAATTAAGGGAATTATGGAATGGTTAAACAAGATTATCAGGACTATGTAGAGTCATACCTCAAGGAGGTAGTGAGATTTCATAAAGGGTCCACATCTATTATGTCGAACAGAGTACCTAGTATATGGTTAACCCTGGGGATCCGTCCGAAAAGAATTGGGAATACAAGTAAGTCATAAACCAGCATCTGCTCTTACATGGACGGGCGGGCTGAGCGTGTTATCTAGACGCTAAGAAATAAGTTATGAGCCCGTATCATTGATTTTAGAGGCAACGGGAGCGAACACTCACTACTTGTTGAGTTTACTGGTAATAATGGTTGCGATTCTAGCATTCAGAAGACACCGTATGAGACTTTGTATGGCAGGGGTGTGTGTCATCGATTAGCTGGTTCGATGTTGACAAGGATAAGTTACTTGGTTGAATATAATCCATCGAGCAGCTGAAAATGTGAAACTCATTCGGGGACGGTAATTAACGATTAAGAGCCAACAGAAATCATATATAAGTAATTGGCATTGATGCTTAGAATCCCAGATTGGTGACTGGGTATTTCTGAAAATATCGCCCGTCAAAGGTGTTGTGAGATTCGGTCAACAGGGAAAGCTTGGTCCGAGGTGTATTGGAACTCATTAGATTATTCGTAAGGAAGGCAAGGTTACCTATGAATTAGACCTACCATCTGATGTAGGAAGCGGTACATCCAGTGTTCCGCGTATCTACGATTCGCAAACGCATTGGAGACCCTTCCAGAACATGTCCCGTGAAGTACATCCAGATGACAGCGGAATTATTTTACAAGGAACAGTCTAAACTCATATCGATTAGTTAGATAAGGAGACTGCGCAACAAAGATGTGATTTCCGTTAAGGTACTATGGCCGAATAATGGTAAGGAAGAAGTACACCCAGTGTTCCTGTATCGACAGGTAATCTGAATTCCTTATTCGATTGAGTGGATTAATGCATGAATTCTATGTAATGACCGCAAAAAGAAAAACCTCCCCAAAATGCTCATAAGTCCCTATAAGGCTAGTTTAACATTCGAGGACGAATGTTTTTAAAAGGAGGGGAGGATGTTACACCCCGTATTTTCGGAGCACGATCATGACACGTACATCACCATAGTAATGGAGTGTCGAAGACGTCGCCTGACGTTTGGGGAGGTACAAGCCATGGGAAATATGTACAACGAAGAAAAAATGGACGAATTACGATCTCGTAAGTCGTAATCGGGAAAGACTATTTTGAAACACGAGAACATAGCCATTAATAGTATAATGAATGATAAATATCATATATGGAGAGTTTTGGAGTATTTCGATGTCGAGAAAAAAAAAATCATAATAATAAGTTCGACGGAAATTTGAGAAATGCTGGGCGAATTTTTAATCAACTTTGGAGGTGCATATCTCATAGTATATATGGGGTTTTAAGGTGAAACAAAAGCCTAAAATGTAGTTCGTCGAGTCTAGTTTTTAATGAAATAAGCCGTTCGTGGATAGGATATCGGAGTAGAGAATTATGGACGTTACAAACTGAACTGTCGACGCAGAAACAGTACGCTACAGTACTGCTACAGACTGTAGCTACAGTGACGCCGCCCCAACTGAATATAAAAGGGGCTCAAAACCTCATTTTTCAGCACAAAAAAAAGTCCCAAACATTCCAGAAAAATCAGCAACCAAAAAGAAAGCATATCTACCTCAAGGTTGAGGATTTTGAGCAAATATTCAAGCTACGAAATACTAATCGGAGTCAGGACAACGCGTAGACGCGATGATGATTAAATTTTTGTGTCGGATTAGTTTAGGAATAAGCAAAGGATGAAGATTTTGCTACTTTCATAAAAATAAGGTATGAATCATTTAATTTCTCTCTTTATCAACATTAATTAAGGAATATTTGCAAGAATAGAATTTTAGTTGTTGTGTTGATGTTGTTGAATTATGGATTGAGGATTGAAGAGAATTTTGGGTAAAGATACATATATTTATGTTATATGATGTGGATGGTGTTGTTATTGATGCTATTGGTATTAATTTCAGCTTCTTTACGGAAATTAAATTATTAAAACGTCGTATTACAAGTTGGTTGGTTGAGTGATTTGGACAGTGTGTGGATTGTTGTTGTTGATTATGAATTTGTAAGAAGAAAATATGTTGTGATGATTTTGTTGCATATGTAGGAATTTTGGGTGGAATATGGAATTAATGGTTTGTTGAAGTGTTCTTGACTATTGTTGAATGGTTTTGGATTAGTATTTGAATATGTGAACAAATATGAATTGATTATAAAGGAAATGTTATTGAATTATGTAAAGGAGCTACTAATGTTGGAATGTATTTTGAATTAATTGTTGAAGTTGGAAGGTATGATCATTAGTATTATTGTTGATAATATGGCCGAGTTCCATTCTCGGATTTGTTGTTGGGGAATTGGCCGAGTTAAAAATCTCGGGGATGTTCTATGTATAGGGGAGATGCTGCCCAAATTTTCGTAGAAAAGTATTACTTAAGATTGAATTCCTAAAGCTTTATAATTAATATTTGGTAAATGTGACCAAATGTAGATTTTGAAGGAAACGCGATTTGAGTTTGGACGAGCGTAAAAGGCACATAAGGTATGTAAGGCCCTACCTTTTCTTTCTTTGGCATGTCCTAGTTATGATAGGTTATGATACAAGCCTCGGGGGTATCTCTATTCCTTAAAATCCGAGCCTAATTTTGCCCCTTTTTCATTCAATGTAATTGAATTATGTTTTGTTGGAAAAATGTTTGAACATCTTTTACTCCTAAAAGAATCTTACATGATTAAACTTTCATAACTATCACAAGAAGAATCGAAATACCCCGAAACTTTTTGCAAATGACTCCATAGAGTCTAAGGTTCGTAATTTATGTACGCCACCTCGGTTGACCCGAGGTGGGCCCACTGTTCCCGAACTCTGTCCATATTGTTCTATGAAACCTATTTTCGAGTGACATTTTTAAGAAAAATTTTGACTATTGTTTCGACTACTAAACGATGATTATTTAACTATTCCATTGAGCCTATAATGCATTTTGACACGTACAAAGGATTCCAGAAGTTCTGTTTTGATAAAATCCTCCGTGGCCTTTAAAAGGTATGTTAGCGTCTATCGCCCGGACCCTTTTTCATGATCTGTCGTTTGATTGTTCTATCGGGTTTCTGTAAGTGTTTTACATTTTATATTGCATTTGGTTCCTCACTACTCCACTCGTGGATGCCTCAATGCTTCCTTCACTGAGCCCGGGCCAGGATATGTTATCACGCGTATTCCACTGTATTGTTCGCCGTGCCTCGATGTGAGGGGGTAGGTATATATGTACTTGGGTTGTGGAGTATGCTGTGCCATGTACACACTCTGATATGATATGATATGGCCATCAGATATGTTATGATATGTGCACATTCTGATATGATATGATATGTTACAGAGCTATTCCCTACTCTGGAGGATGATGTGTTGTGGCGCCAGTGTCGGGGGCGACCACGTTCTGTTCACCGAGTCCCATAATGGGGCCGGATATGGCATATTTTCTGTTATGCATCGCCCATGTTTATGAGTAAGCATTTTGATACTCCGGTTGTTGCATTTATATTCTGTATCCTTTGTTCAAACTACGTTTCTGTTTATTGTACCTTATACTATACATACTCAGTACACATTTCGTACTGACCCCCTGTTCTTCGGGGGCTGCGTTTCATGCCGCGCAGGTACACCCAGAGGAGTACAGGCTACTATAGAAGATATTCCAGCGGCGTTGGCAAGCTCCATTTGCTCCTGGGGTGCTGCCGAGTCAAAGTGTGTATGCTATGTGTTCTGGTTATCTGTTAGAGACTTTGCAGACAGAGTCATGGGTTCTGACTGTCAGTTTTGTGAGCGGCCCCATCAACCGATATGTCATTCTGTATTTTGCAATAAATTCCATGTGATTACAGATTCTGTCAATTGTAAACTACAAAAGAGTATTTCCAAAACATTTGCTGTATGTGTCAATATTTTTTGTCTGATTAAGAGTCCGAGAGAGTATGTTTGTAATAAGATTCAGTGGGTTCGCTTGGCTCCGAATGTGGGGTCGGGTGCCCATCACACCCTAGTAAGATCAGGGTGTGACAGATTCGATTGTGTGGAGTCGCGATTAGACTCAGTTTTTGTGAGGAGTTACGAATAGACTCATTTATTGTGGGAGTTCGTGAGAAATGGGAAAGATAGTTTAGAGGGTTACAGGGTCTCCATTTTTTAGCGTTAGGTTGCTCGGAAGAGAGAAAGTACATTGATGGCTAAAACAATAGTGGGCTGTTGATGATATGATCGGTTCGGGAAAAAATGCAGCTTCGTCAAGGCTTTATGATGGTGTGCGTGACACTGGTGTACCAATGGCAGGTCGACGATTCAGCAGCAGTAGAGTATTAGACGTCGGTATGTGAGGACAAGTGTAAGTTTGATAATGACCATTGAAATGGGCAAACGTATTGTGATTGCCTGTAATGAAAAAAAGAAGTTGATAATAAGGACATGAAGGAAAACTTTTGTGGAAAGCGTGTAGCGAAGTAAGACTTCATGGAATATCTTAGACATGAGTACTTTTCGTGAAAATGGGAAGGGGAAAATTTGTATCTGACATGGTTGTTAGGATAAGGTTGAAATTGATATGAGGGCGAATTTCGTGGTCGGTTATAAAAGGTAAAGAGGGTCTGGCATGACAGAATGGTACCGATTGAAGTGGTCATCTTAGTTATGGTTATTATGGAGTATTGAATCCTGTGAAAATAATTAGGCATGGTTGGCTAACATTCGTACTTACAGGTTCACATGATATTTCGTGGATATGGTACTAAAAGTCATTCTTGATATAAGATCATTGATGTTAAAGGATGTTATATCCCGTGTTTCGCATAATTGGAAATCGTGAAAATAATTAAGACTTGTATGTTACAAGGAAATAATTTGATTTTAGTTATTATGTTATGTTGTTTATGGAAGTATTGGTGCAAAGACCTCGGGGAAGGCCGAGGGCAAAAATTGGGATTTCGGAAATTAGTTTCGGGAATTACAAAACGAGATTCTTACGAATTGGGCCAAGAAAAATTGAATAAGAATTGAGGCCCAAGTGTTAGGGGTGGCCGGCCAAAGGCCAAGGCCCAAGCCCCATTTGAGTGGTCATGTGAAATATATGTGACCACTTAATGGATCATGTATATATGCATACTTATCCATAGATTAATCAAGAACATAACAAAACAAAACCCTTGAAGAGCCAAGAAAAGCTGTCGGCCGAAACTAGGAGAAAAAGAAAAAAAAATTCTAGCCTTGATCCTAGTCTTAAAAATCTTGTTCTTCTTGTATTCGTAGAGTACACAAGACGCTCTCCGACGTGATACAAGTAGTTTGGCGAAAGAGCGACGTTTGCGGCAAATCGGAATTTCAAGAAAAAGGTGAGAAATCTATGTTTTTATGTTATGAAATGGGTTTATATGTTATAGTGATTGATGTTGCATGAAGATTAGGGGATGGTGTTGTGTTTGTGCATGGCGTGTGTGTGTGAAAAGGGTGTGTTTGGCCGTGAGCCATAATGTGGTCGAGGGGAGGTGAATTTGATTTTGTTTAGTTTGTTAGTTGTGTCGTTGTGGCATTTATGATGTAAATGAATGTTAAACGGATTGAATTGGCATTGAAAATGGTTGCGGATTATTGTGGGAAAGTATATGATTTTGGTATATTTGTGTATATCATTGTATAATTATGATATTAAGGCTTTAAATGTGACTTATGGTTGTTGCCAATGAATTTGGAATGAAACAATGTAAGTTGGAATGTTCGTCGGAATTTTTGATGTTTCGGGCGAAATATGGAAAGTAAGGACTTCTTGAAATTATGTATAGTGTTTGGAACCTAATTGGGATGTGCTTGAATAACCTTGAATGGGTAAATGAATACAATAAGGTGAACATTAGTTTGGTATTGTGAAGTTTGAATGAAAGTTGTCAACTTATATGGTAAGGAAGAATATTGAAGTTAAAGTGCTTTAGTTGTGGTTTGTGTTGTTTGTGATGTTTGGGTTGTTGTTGTTGATGTATTTTGAGCTGAGCTAAGTCTCCGGGGTGTTAGATATATAGGGGAAGTGCTGCCGAAATTTCGGTAGGCAGAAATGAAGTTAATGGAATTTTTAAGCTTAAGAATCTCTAATTGGTAACTTTGACCATTTGCAGATTCCGGACGAAACGGGATTTGATTTTAGGGAGAGCATAAGAGGTCTATAAGGTATGTAAAGCTTCCCACTTCTTCGCTTGGCATGTCTTAGTATGTTAGGTGAATATTGGAACGTCCGGAGCATTTCTGCTCCTCGGAACCCGATCTACAAAACGACTACTATTCATTCAATTCAATTGAAGCCTAAAGGCTCTATTTTGGCTAGAATGCAACAAAATATTCGAAACCTATCGAAATGTGATCGGGTCACTTTGAAATCATTATGTATGATCTTTTGGCCTTTAAATGTTCGTAAATTATGTTCGCCACCTCAATTTGACTCGAGGTGGGCCCGCTAACCTCGAGACGCCCTATTTGTTCTATCGGGCTCTCTTGTTGGATGAACTTCGATATGAGATCTTCGACTTTGAGACTTCCCTCTACGAATTATGTTTTGACTATTATGATATGTTAAGTTTTGTTTTGAGCCATACGTACCATTTTGGAAACATTTTGTGAAATAAACCTTCGTACCAGCTAAGTATTCGATTATTTTGGGTTATGAAATGACTTATGAAATCATTATGTTTTGAAAGGATATTTCGAAATATGATTTGCATTTGTTTGCTCACGACTCCGCTCGTGCCTCCTTATGACTTCGTTCGCCGGTTCTCGGGCCGGTTATGATTCGTGCGCCCTATGATAATTCGGCCGTATGCTGTATTACGGTTCCCGAGGCTTCGCCATAGGGCCGAGTTCCGTTTGGAGTTATGCTGTGATATGGCTAGTGATGCGATACGCTCACTTATGTTTGTGTTCAGGGATGTACGGAGATTCGAAACCTTCTGGTGTTATGCTGTGTGTGGCGCCAGCGTCGGAGTGGCGACCACGTTCTTGAGCGTTTGCATGATTTCATTTGCATTATGTATATGTATTAGATTTGATACGGATTTTGACATACTGATTGATACTTCCCTTTGATATCCGGTTTGCTTTCAGTTTTGGCTCATATTTCTGTACTCCGTGCTTTACATACTCAGTACATATTTCGTACTGACCCCCTTTCTTCGGGGGCTGCGTTTCATGCCCGCAGGTACAGACATTGGTGATCCTCCACTGTAGGCTTCACTCTCTGCTATTTCGGAGTACTCCTTCTTGACTCGGAGTCCACTTTTTTACAGACTTCTTTTGCTATGTATATATTTTGTACATTTGACTATTTGGGTACGGCGGGGCCCTGTCTCGCCATATGTCTTTGTTTTGAATTCGTAGAGGCCTGTAGTCATATATGTGGGGCGAGGGTCCTATGTATGTTTGTTTGATTTTGTTTTCTGGTCTTACAGCGGTCAGTTTGTTATGATGGCCCTAAATGGCCCTTATGCTTATATTTGCACTTATGACCGGCGATGTCTATTCCGCCGCTCCGTTTGGATTCGATATGACATTTTGATTTGTGACCGCTTAAGACATATTTTGATATAACCTATGTCGATATGACTTTTATGAAATTCTGAAATACGTTCGGATTTGGTAAATGAATATGTGATTTGGTCTGGGTACCCAGGTAGGGTGCCAGTCACGGCTCACGGGGCTGGGTCGTGACAAAAGTGGTATCAGAGCAGTCTGTCCTCGGAATGTCTACAGGCCGTGTCTCGTAGAGTCTTGTTTATCGATGTGTTGTGCACCACATCTATAAACAGGGAACTATAGGGCATTTAGGATGTTACTTTCTTTGGAATCTTAGATCGTGCGATAGAGCTGTGCTATTAGGGTGATTCTGATCTGACCCGTTCTTGTGTTTGCAGTGATGTCTCCGAAGAAAGCAACGTCGGCCTAGAAGGGCAAAGCGAGGATGGGAGAGACTAGTCAGGCACAGCGAGCTACTCGGGCTCGTGTTTATGATTTGCTTGAGGTTGTGCCTCATTCTGAGGGGTCTGCTACACCCCCACTAGTACAGCCTGGAGCAGGACCTTCAGCAGCTCCAGAGGTCCGTGTACCCGCTCCCGAGACTCCAGCTCCTCAGTCAGGGGCGGAGGATAGGACCTTGAGGGAGGCTGTACAGTTGTTGACTACACTGGTGGCAGGACAGGCTCGCAGACGCGGGCGGAGGGACGATGATGATGATGACAGGTGGGACAGCCTGAGAGTTCGGGTTTTTTTATTATGTGGCCCTCCAGAGGTTTTCGGGTCTAAGCCCGACGAGGACCCCCACGACTTTATTCGGGGGATGCGGTGCTCACTGGACTTGGTCAGGGCTTCAGAGACCGAGTCGGCCGAGCTGGCTTCGCACAGACTTCGAGATGTTGCCACTCACTGGTTCGAGACTTGGGAATTATCTAGGGGTGAGGGTGCTCCTCCAGCTACGTGGGATCAGTTTGTGACAGCATTCACCCGCCACTTTCTGCCCCCAGAGTTACGGCGGGTGCGGGCTGACCGATTTTTACATCTGCAGCAGAGGGGTCGGAGTGTTCGCGAGTATAATCTTGAGTTTGATTCTCTTGCCCGATATGCACCGGCCGTGGTAGCAGATATGTCCGATCGGATGCACAGATATGTTATGGGATTGGATCGGTATTTGATTGACGGCTGTATGGCAGTGTCATTACAGACAGATATGGACATTGCCCGACTTCAGGCCTATGCGATGGGTATGGAGGATCGTCACAGGTCTGATCATTCTGGTAGAGATCGGGATAGGAGGCCGCCCAAGAGGGCTAGGTCCGCAGGTTATTCCGGGGATTCTAGAGGCGGACAGCCTCAGCAGCAGCAGTCAGGCAGACAGCTACCTCCGTCCGGCCGGAGTACTCAGTCAGGCAGCCAGAGATTTGACAGTGCGGGACCGTCTGGGGCCGGTCAGAGCTCCAGAGCGGCAGGTTCACAGATGACTAGAGGTCCCAGCCAGACCAGACCACCCAAGCCCCATTGTCCTTATTGCGGGAAGTCTCATCCTGGGGAGTGTTATCGAGCTACTGGAGCTTGTTTTTCGTGCGGTGGTCAGGGCCATTTTATGAGAGATTGTCCGTTGGCCAGCGGTTCTGGTAGTGTGGCTCAGCCGACAGGGTCTGCCGCCGGTTCATCATCTGCTCCATCTGTTGCACGCCCGGCAGGGCGAGGTATGCCAGCACCGGCAGGACGCGGTCGAGGCCACGGTGGTACTTCAGGTTCTAGCGGTCCCTCGAACCGCATATATGCTTTGGCCAACCGCCAGGATCAGGAGGCTTCGCCAAACGTCGTCACAGGTACATTACTGGTTTTCTCCAGATCTGTATATGCATTGATTGACCCTGGTTCTACTTTATCATATATTTCCCCGCTCGTTGCTAGTAAAATTGGGATAGTGTCTGAGCCTATAGAGCCATTTGAGGTAGCTACGCCAGTTGGGGATTTTGTTATAGCGAGACAGATCTATAGGGATTGTTCTGTGACTATTTATGATCGTTGCACTAAGGCTGATCTGATAGAGTTAGACATGCTTGAGTTTGATGTCATTATGGGTATGGACTGGTTGTCTTCCTGTTATGCTAATGTTGACTGCCAGAAAAAGGTAGTCCGTTTTCAGTTTCCAGGGGAACCAGTCATAGAGTGGTTCAGATCTACTGCATCGCCGAGGGGTAAGTTTATTTCATACCTCAAGGCTAAGAAGATGATCCAGAAGGGTTATATCTATCATTTGGTTCGTGTGCACGATACTGCAGCGGAGATACCTACCCTCCAGTCCGTTCTGGTCGTTCGTGAATTCCCAGATGTATTTCCTGACGAGCTTCCTGGCCTTCCGCCTGAGCGGGAGATCGATTTTACTATAGAGTTGATACCGGATACGCAGCCTATATCTATTCCTCCATACAGGATGGCACCCGCTGAGTTGAAAGAGTTGAAGGAGCAGCTGAAAGATTTGTTGGATAAGGGCTTTATCAGACCCAGCACATCACCCTGGGGAGCGCCGGTATTGTTTGTTAGAAAGAAAGATGGGTCACTGCGGATGTGTATCGACTACCGACAGCTAAATAAGGTGACTATAAAGAATAAATATCCCCTCCCCCAGATTGATGATTTGTTTGATCAGCTGCAGGGTGCTAAATATTTTTCAAAGATAGATCTGCGCTCAGGTTATCATCAGGTGCGAGTGCGGGAGTCAGATATCCCGAAGACTGCTTTCAGGACCCGGTACGGGCATTACGAGTTCAGAGTTATGTCTTTCAGGCTGACTAATGCTCCAGCGGTATTTATGGATTTGATGAATCGGGTATTTCGGCCTTTTCTGGACATGTTTGTTATTGTGTTTATTGATGACATTCTGATTTACTCGCGATCAGCCGAGGAGCATTCAGATCATTTGAGGACGGTGCTTGGTATTCTCCGTCAGCAGAAGTTATACGCCAAATTCTCTAAATGTGAATTCTGGTTGACTTCTGTAGCATTCTTGGGCCATATTGTCGGCGCAGATGGTATTAGGGTCGACACGCAGAAGATTGAGGTTGTGCAGAATTGGCCCAGGCCTACTACACCGACAGAGGTGCGCAGTTTTCTGGGGTTAGCTGGTTATTATCGCAGGTTTGTGGAGGATTTTTATTCTATTGCAGCACCACTGACGAGGCTTACTCAGAGAGCAGCGAAATTCCAGTGGACAGATGCCTGCGAGCGCAGCTTTCAGATGCTGAAAGAGAGATTGGTTACAGCACCAGTTTTGGCTCTTCCAGAGGGATCCGACGGGTATGTTGTCTATTGTGACGCCTCAGGTATTGGGATAGGTTGTGTATTGATGCAGCACGGTCGAGTCATAGCCTATGCTTCCCGGCAGCTCAGACCGCACGAGAAGAACTATCCCACTCATGATCTTGAGTTGGCCGCAGTAATTCATGCTTTGAAGATTTGGCGGCATTATTTATATGGGGTCCATGTTGATATTTATACGGATCATAAGAGTCTCCAGTATATTTTTAAGCAGAAGGAGCTAAATTTGCGGCAGCGGAGATGGCTTGAGTTACTAAAGGATTACGACGTTGATATTTTGTACCATCCGGGGAAAGCCAATGTGGTAGCTGATGCGCTTAGCCGCAAGTCCGTAGGCAGTCTGGCTGGTGTACCATCTGATAAGAGGGATTTGGTTCGTGATATTCATCAGCTGGCCAGCCTCGGAGTTCGTTTGGCAGATTCTGGAGATTCTAGGATTTCTGTTCGTCCAGTTGCTGAATCATCTATTATTCAGGAGGTAAAGCAGCGCCAGTTTGAAGATCCTCTCCTGATTCAGTACAGAGATGTGGCCCTTAATAAAGTAAAGACTCAGTTTGAGATCTCTCCTGAAGGAGTATTATTATATCACGGCAGATTCTGTGTACCAGACGTTGCGGGCTTACGGCGGCAGATTATGGGCGAGGGCCATAATGCACGGTATTCTGTTCATCCTGGTTCCACTAAAATGTATCGGGATCTCAGGTGTTTGTATTGGTGGGACGGCATGAAGAAAGATATTGCTGAGTTTGTTAGTCAGTGCCCGAACTGCCAGCAAGTTAAGATCGAGCATCAGAAGCCCGGTGGATTATTACAGGAGATGGAAATTCCAGCCTGGAAATGGGAGATGATTAATATGGATTTCGTTGTTGGGTTACCGCGCACTCCATGCAGGTATGATTCTATTTGGGTTATTGTTGACAGGCTGACGAAATCAACCCATTTCCTTCCGGTTCGGACTACTTATTCGGCTGAGGACTATGCCAGATTGTATATTAGAGAGATAGTCAGACTTCACGGAGTCCCTATATCTATTATTACTGACCGAGGTGCCCAGTTTACAGATAATTTCTGGAGGTCATTTCAGGAGGGATTAGGGACTCAGGTGAGCCTTAGTACAACTTTTCACCCTCAGTCCGACGGGCAGGCCGAGCGCACTATTCAGACGCTCGAAGATATGTTGCGGGCCTGCGTTATTGATTTCAGGGGCAGCTGGGATGATCATTTGCCGCTTATTGAGTTTGCCTATAATAACAGTTATCACTCCAGCATTCGGATGGCTCCGTACGAGGCCCTTTATGGCAGGAAATGCAGATCTCCTATTGGCTGGTTTGACGTGGGCGAGACTAAGCTGATTGGGCCAGATGTGATCCAAGAAGCTGTAGATAAGGTAAAGCTTATTCGGGAACGATTATTGGCTGCTCAGAGTCGACAGAAAGCTTATGCAGACAGACGACGTCGGCCGTTAGAGTTCCAGATTGGCGACTGGGTGTTTCTGAAGGTGTCACCCATGAAGGGTGTCATGAGATTCGGTAGAAAGGGTAAGTTGAGCCCGCGGTATATTGGGTCGTGTCAGATTGTTCGGAAGATAGGCGAGGTTGCCTATGAGCTAGACTTACCATCTGACTTGGAGGTCGTACGCTCGGTATTTCATGTGTCTATGCTGCGAAAATGTATTGGTGATCCTTCCAGGATATTCCCAGTGGATGATATTCAGGTAACGGAGCATTTGTCTTATGAAGAGTAGCCTGTAACTATTCTGGATCGGCAGGTAAGGAGATTGCGCACTAAGGAAGTGCCTTCTGTCAAAGTCCTGTGGCGCAATAACAATCGCGAGGAGATGACTTGGGAGGCGGAGGACAAGATGAAGAGGCAATACCCTCATTTATTTCCTGCGGCCACAGGTAATTTAAACTTTCAAGTTTGTTGTATTGATTGACGAATGACTTGTGTGTGCTAATTATAAAGGGAGACTTCCCCGTTATATTATAAGACTAATTTAACATTCGGGGACGAATGTTCTTAAGGGGGGGAGAATGTTATATCCCGTGTTTCGCATAATTGGAAATCGTAAAAATAATTAAGACTTGTATGTTACAAGGAAATAATTTGATTTTAGTTATTATGTTATGTTGTTTATGGAAGTATTGGTGCAAAGACCTCGGGGAAGGCCGAGGGCAAAAATTGAGATTTCAGAAATTAGTTTCGGGAATTACAAAACGAGATTCTTACGAATTGGGCCAAGAAAAATTGAATAAGAATTGAGGCCCAAGTGTTAGGGGTGGCCGGCCAAAGGCCAAGGCCCAAGCCCCATTTGAGTGGTCATGTGAAATACATGTGACCACTTAATGGATCATGTATATATGCATACTTATCCATAGATTAATCAAGAACATAACAAAACAAAACCCTTGAAGAGCCAAGAAAAGCTCTCGGCCGAAACTAGGAGAAAAAGAAAAAAAAAATTCTAGCCTTGATCCTAGTCTTAAAAATCTTGTTCTTCTTGTATTCGTAGAGTACGCAAGACGCTCTACGACGTGATACAAGTAGTTTGGCGAAAGAGCGACGTTTGCGGCAAATCGGAATTTCAAGAAAAAGGTGAGAAATCTATGTTTTTATGTTATGAAATGGGTTTATATGTTATAGTGATTGATGTTGCATGAAGATTAGGGGATGGTGTTGTGTTTGTGCATGGCGTGTGTGTGTGAGAAGGGTGTGTTTGGCCGTGAGCCATAATGTGGTGGAGGGGAGGTGAATTTGATTTTGTTTAGTTTGTTAGTTGTGTCGTTGTGGCATTTATGATGTAAATGAATGTTAAACGGATTGAATTGGCATTGAAAATGGTTGCGGATTATTGTGGGAAAGTATATGATTTTGGTATATTTGTGTATATCATTGTATAATTATGATATTAAGGCTTTAAATGTGACTTATGGTTGTTGCTAATGAATTTGGAATGAAACAATGTAAGTTGGAATGTTCGTCGGAATGTTTGCTGTTTCGGGCGAAATAGGGAAAGTAAGGACTTCTTGCAATTATGTATAGTGTTTGGAACCTAATTGGGATGTGCTTGAATAACCTTGAATGGGTAAATGAATACAATAAGGTGAACATTAGTTTGGTATTGTGAAGTTTGAATGAAAGTTGTCAACTTATATGGTAAGGAAGAATATTGAAGTTAAAGTGCTTTAGTTGTGGTTTGTGTTGTTTGTGATGTTTGGGTTGTTGTTGTTGATGTATTTTGAGCCGAGCTAAGTCTCGGGGGTGTTAGATATATAGGGGAAGTGCTGCCGAAATTTCGGTAGGTAGAAATGAAGTTAATGAAATTTTTAAGCTTAAGAATCTCTAATTGGTAACTTTGACCATTTGCAGATTCCGGACGAAACGGGATTTGATTTTAGGGAGAGCATAAGACGTCTATAAGGTATGTAAAGCTTCCCACTTCTTCGTTTGGCATGTCTTAGTATGTTAGGTGAATATTGGAACCTCTGGAGCATTTCTGCTCCTCGGAACCCGATCTACAAAATGACTACTATTCATTCAATTCAATTGAAGCCTAAAGGCTTTATTTTGGCTAGAATGCAAGCAAATGTTCGAAACTTATCGAAATGTGATCGGGTCACTTTGAAATCATTATGTATGATCTTTTGGCCTTTAAATGTTTGTAAATTATGTTCGCCACCTCAATTTGACTCGAGGTGGGCCCGCTAACCTCGAGACGCCCTATTTGTTCTATCGGGCTCTCTTGTTGGATGAACTTCGATATGAGATCTTCGACTTTGAGACTTCCCTCTACGAATTATGTTTTGACTATTATGATATGTTAAGTTTTGTTTTGAGCCATACGTACCACTTTGGAAACATTTTATGAAATAAACCTTCGTACCAGCTAAGTATTTGATTATTTTGGGTTATGAAATGACTTATGAAATCATTATGTTTTGAAAGGCTATTTAGAAATATGATTTCCATTTGTTTGCTCACGACTCCGCTCGTGCCTCCTTATGACTTCGTTCGCCGGTTCCCGGGCCGGTTATGATTCGTACGCCCTATGATAATTCGGCCGTATGCTGTGTTACGGTTCCCGAGGCCTCGCTATAGGGCCGGGTTCCGTTTGGAGTTATGCTGTGATATGGCTAGTGATGCGATACGCTCACTTATGTTTGTGTTCGGGGATGTACGGAGATTCGAAACCTTCTGGTGTTATGCTGTGTGTGGCGCCAACGACGGAGTGGCGACCACGTTCTTTAGCGTTTGCATGATTTCGTTTGCATTATGTATATGTATATGATTTGATACGGATTTTGACATACTGATTGATACTTCCCTTTGATATCCGGTTTGCTCTCAGTTTTGGCTTATATTTCTGTACTCCGTGCTTTACATACTCAGTACATATTTCGTACTGACCCCCTTTCTTCGGGGGCTGCGTTTCATGCCCGCAGGTACAGACATTGGTGATCCTCCACTGTAGGCTTCACTCTCTGCTATTTCGAAGTACTCCTTCTTGACTCGGAGTCCACTTTTGGTACAGACTTCTTTTGCTATGTATATATTTTGTACATTTGACTATTTGGGTACGGCGGGGCCCTGTCTCGCCATATGTCTTTGTTTTGAATTCGTAGAGCCCTGTAGTCATATATGTGGGGCGAGGGTCCTATGTATGTTTGTTTGATTTTGTTTTCTGGTCTTACATCGGTCAGTTTGTTATGATAACCCTAAATGGCCCTTATGCTTATATTTGCACTTATGACCGGCGATGTCTATTCCGCCGCTCTGTTTGGATTCGATATGACATTTTGATTTGTGCGACCACTTAAGACATATTTTGATATAACCTATGTTGATATGACTTTTATGAAATTCTGAAATACGTTCGGATTTGGTAAATGAATATGTGATTTGGTCTGGGTACCCAGGTAGGGTGCCAGTCGCGGCCGACGGGGCTGGGTCGTGACAAAGGACTACTCTGTTATTAAGTGAATGCTATGGGCACATCAATTTACTGGTAAATTTGACTGAGTTGTGGGCTTCTGAGGAGCTACTAATCGACTGATATAAATAACTTCAATTACGGGCGTATGTGATGTTAATGACTTGGGGAATTACTGGATGTTACACTTAGATTTGAGGAGAAGTATTAATATTGTTAGTGGTTCTTTTGGCTCAGAGGGATGATTAGTTTAGGGTGGGCTTGAGAGTTTAAGGATCAGTTGGAATTTTCAATTGTGTCGTGAGCTAATTGGGCCAGTGATTGACTAATGGAACGATTATCAGTGTTGGGCCAGTTTAAAACCTTAGTACTGGGGAGGGTTATCAGGCGTTGCACCTAATGTTGGACTAAGGTTGGGGGCCTTGTATTCATTGTGTAAATATTACTAGATCCCGCTACTAGTGGTGTTATTACTCGTCTTATGTTATTGAATGTAAGGGATAGTCGTGGGAGTGGTTAGAGGCGTTCAGATTCGATAAATAAGGTTAAAAGTGATTCTTAGAGGGCTAGCAACGTTAACGATTTTGAGTAAGGGGTTAATAAACAAGGATGATTGAAATGGTAGATTAACGAGGGGTTAACTGAGTTAAGTTTGGGATAACAATTTGGAGATTGAGTAAGACAATTCGGGCAAGGACGATTCAGTTCGATACATAAGGATATTGGTAAGACTGTTATGTGACACGCCGAATTTAGAGAGTGTTTAGTTTATAGTGGTAAGCCTTAAGGAAACTCTAATATCCCGAGTGTGTGGTTTGATCCTATCTCCAGGATTAATTCTGCTAGCTTGTAAGATTTATGATTATGTGGTATTTGATGGAGTGGATTTGAGGATTAGTTATGGTATCGATGATCATGAGGTTATTAGAAATTGGGAAATTGATGAGTCGATAAAAGGTATGGTTGATCGAGAGTCATCAAGATTGGGGTACATGTTGGCGTTACTTGAATCTATTTAGATTCTAGCATCATTGTCTTGCAGATGCAGATGAGGTGTGATTGTTTAGTGAGCTTAAGGAAGGAAGTCTACAGAAATGGACTAAGTGATATGAGGAAAATTTCGTGAGGTTCGTGAATGGTACTAATGATAAGAATATTTCAGTGAACCGACATGTTGAGGTTTATAAGAAGTGGCTTGGTGGTACGCCGTTGGATAATTTTCGTAACATTCTACAGTGGATGAGTTAGCATGCTTTAAGAGAAAATATTTGTGGAATCCCGATCATGTGAGGACTAGAGTTATGTTTTCGAGGTGAGACCCTACTCATGGCAATATATTATGTTGCAAGTAATATTGATTGGATAGTTAGGGTAAGCGCTTTTGGTTATTAAAGGGTTGGGGTAGTTGTGTGAGATTTAGAGCGGCAATTTAAGATTGGATACTTTCAGAAAATTTATGGGCATATCGAGGTGACACAATAAGAGGTTCAATGGTTAAATGATTATTATATGAGGCTTCAGATTTAGGGTCGAAAGGTTCAGGGTTGTATTAGACTTGCGTGTCGGGTATGTTACACCTCAGACATTTCGTGTTATTGTGCTATGAATAGACTAACGTAAGTTAAAGTGAACATGACGTCTTTATGACATTAAAGAGAGCTTTAAGTAGCTTTAAAGCAAATACTACAAGATTTTGAAGCCATATGACTCGGTGAAACAAAGTTCGTCGAAGGAATGGAAGTATAAATTGTGTTTGGGAAAATTTCGTGAATTATCGAGTTAATGATTATTTAGTAATGTCTTCAGGAGAAGTTACAGAGCTCCTTAGATGGTTAACGAAGTGTTACAAAAGTGCCAAGAAGATTTTATAATTATTGGAGATCAAACGAATCGACGAGATCAACTTCAGAAAAAGGGAGTTATACGACCACTTATACGGTCCGTATAACTTTATAGGGTCCGTATAATGGTTACAGTGAAGGGTCATCATTGGTTATATTATACGGTCACTTATACGGACCGTATAAAATTATACGGACCGTATAAGGGTCTGTATAACAGTTACAGAATGGGTCAGTCTCTGGTGGAATTATACGGTCACTTATACGGACTGTATAACATTATACGAACCGTATAAGTGTCCTATTAATCATGTCGGGTCAGATTTTTATAATTGTATATGAGACCCAAGTTCTTATTTTTCATTTTCCATCTTCTCCAAAACTCTTGAGGGCTCTAGAATATTCTCCACACCATATTAACACAAATCCAACGGAAATCAAGGATTAAGCACAGAGAATCAAGAGAATCAAGTTCAAAGAGGCTCACTAGGGTTTGTAGAAATCAAGAATTCCTTTGGTATTGAAGTTGGGGTTTTTCTCAAGTGAAGTATCTTCATCCAAAGTTCATTCTTATATGATCAAAGGTGAGTTTTACATCTATTTCATGTTATTAGAAGTATTTGAGTGGTTGAATAACTTGGATGAGAGAAGAAAGTAGAATATGAAGCTTAACTATGGATTTAATGGTATTTTGAGTAGTAAGTTAACATGAGTCATGATTCTTAGTATGATATGAGTATAATCATTTTATGAACGATACTAAGGATGTGGAGGAAGTATTATACGAGAATGAATATGGTGTTGTGTTGTAGTTATGATTATGGATGACTTTGAAAGGGATTTTTGAGAATTGAACAATGCTTAACCTTAAGAAGTCTATCGATTATAGTATTATGGGTATTGCTATTAAAGTTTGGGAGTTGTTCATTACATGGAGAATGTTATCGAAACAAAGGAAATGCTGCCCAATATTCGTTAGCCTTTTAGTCGCTTTAGCTTAACCTTAAGCATGTTTCCAATGGCCTAATCATGGTACGAATTCTCTTGAATGTAGAATCGTGAGCTTGGAAGGAGAGTGTTTAGTTGATAAAGTTAAAGAGACATAAAGGTATGTTAAGGCTAGTCCTTTTCTTTCAAAGGCATGACTCCTATATTACGATTTTCTACATATTTCCATGACCTTCTTACTTTCCAAGATTAGCAAGTTCAAGATTATTAAGAGCCTATCATGAGATAGAGATGAGATGTATTCTATGATAATGATGATGATGATGATTATGATTCTATTTATAGAGATTCTAAAGCTTATGAAGTGATGTTATTATGAGACTAATGATCCTATCGCATCATTTCCTTGATGCTATTCATTGCTGGCAATCTCACCTCGTGCTACTAGTTACCTTCAAGGTGAGACATGGTGATTATGATTGTTCCATAATATAATCGAGGGTTACTGACCTTACGTCACTCCGATATAGTTATAGCTTTTTATTGAGTTCCCATGCATGCTCTATGTTATGTATATGTAAGGTCACACTGTGCCTAGTTAGCCGGGCAGACACCACTACAATGGGCGTAGTGGGCAGCTATGTGATAATTACACCGTGCCTAGTTGGCTGGGCAGACACCACTAGTGGATAGCATTATATGGTTACCCCGGACGCGGGAGGCCGGATGGGGGCTAACGATGATCACACCGTACCTACATGGTCGGGAAGTTTATCTATGTATACATGATATGATGTTGTTTATTATAAAAGTTAGCATGCATGATTCCGCCTTATGAGGCAATCAGTTACAGGTTATCTCTTCACTCATGCTCTCTTACTTCTTTATTATGTTTCTATACATGCCTTACATAATCAGTACATTGTTCGTACTGACGTCCTTTCTTTTATGGATGTTGCGTTTATGCCCGCAGGTAGATAGGGAGATGGTATAGACATCTAAGGGCAGCAGATATACAGGAGCACTCCACTACTCCGAAGTTTCCGCTTATTGGTATATTATTTTGTGTATATATTTGGGGCATGGCGGATGTTACACCTCGAAAATTCCGTATGTGTTGCCTTGTGGATAGGCTAAGGTGAGCTTAAGGTGATTATGAAATTCCTATGAGATTAAGGGATGTATTAGATAACTTAAGGTGCATGCCATAAGATTTTGAAGTCGTACGAGTATGTGAAATTGAGCTTGTTGAAGGAAGTGAAATATAAGTCGTGTTCGGAAAGGTTTTCGCTATCATTGTGCTAATAATTATTTTGTGATTGTCACGACCCAACTCCGTAGACCGCGACTAGTGTCCGTGCTGGACACCCAAACGTACCCAATAACCCAAACTAGCATATCAGCAGAATATTTTTAAATGTAAAAATCAATTGGCGTTAGTAATTATCATAAATGAACCGACATAGTACATGGAAGCCGATAAGGCTGTCACAGATCATATCATCCAAAACATATACAGAACCCACACAAGTATGTCTACAGACCTCTACAGATTATAACAGAATCATAAGACGGAACAGGGCCCCGTCATACCCCTGAATAGCATACATATATACAATAGCAGCAAACTGTACCAACATATAGGCTCTGGACAAAAGAGCACTCCCAAAATAGCAGAATAGATGTCCTAGGCAGGCGGGTCAGCAAATCTGTCGTCTGTACCTGCGCGGCATGAAAACGCAGCCCCCAAAGGAAGGGGGTCAGTACGAAATATGTACTGAGTATGTAAAGCACGGAACGTAGTAAACAAAGTCATAATCGAAGCAGAAGATACAGAAAATGAACTGAATATCCAGATTAGCAAAATGCTGATCATATAGCATAAATAGTATTCGCTGAAAATATATGTCGTACCTGGTCCCATTGCGGAATAAGATCATAACCGAAACAGAACTTACAGAGGAATGAGTGTAACATCCGAAGTATCAAATGCATATTTTCAAAACATGAGGAGTGTGTACAGAAACATATACCATATCATATCCGACCCTGCCAAGGGACTCGGCAAACAGAACGTGGCCACCCCCCGACGCTGGTGCCACAACACATAAGGAGCAGAATAGGGGATAACCCCGTAACATAACATATCATATCAGATGGCCATATCAGATCATATCATATCAAAATGTGTGTACATGGCACAACATACTCCACAACCCATGTACATATATACCTACCCCCTCACATCGAGGCACGGCGAACAATGCAGTGGAATACGCTTGACAACATATCCTGGCCCGGGCTCAGTGTGCGAAACATTGAGGCATCCACGAATGGAGTAGTGAGAAACTAAATGCAATAAAAATACCGCATATTTCCAGAGACTCAATGAGGCATATCGAATGACAAATCAAACCAATGAAATCGGACAGAATCATAGTAAGTGTATGTCGTATGTCATAATGAGTTACGGAAGAATAATCCTTCTGGGATCATTTTCATATTCCAAAATAGTTTACCAGACTCGAGGGAATCATTAAAACAATCTTCCTTAGTAGTTAAAAGGATAGTTAAAGCGTTTCATTTTATATTGTTCGAAAATAAGGCAATAGTACACTAAAAGGCAAAGCGGGAATAGTGGGAGACTAAATGAGACACAAAATATCATACCTTTACAGAGATTCAATAAAGTATTTAGAATAAGTATCCTTGGTAGTTAGAAGAGTAGTTAAGGCGTTTCGTTTAGAACCGCTTGAAATTAAGTTATAAACACAAAAAGGGTAAAGTCAGAAATAGTGGGCCCACCTAGGGACAACCGAAGCGGTGGGCTCAAATTATGTATATTAAGCTTATGGTGTCACCTACGGAGGTCCTAGGGACATTTCATAACTTTCTAGACAATTTGCGGAAGTTTACACAATTCTGTAACAAAGCATACTTATAGGGTTCAGTTCCATTGAATGAAAAAGGGACAATTTCAAACGCGGATTCCGAAAGACAGAATATTTTTCGAGGCTCGAATCCGATCCTAGTACATCTAGGACATGCCAAAAGAAGAATCGGGATAACTTTACATGCCTTTTATGCTCTTTACACCTTTCCAAGTTCACTTCCCGTTTCGTCCAAAATCTGCAAATGGTCACATTTACCAATTGTGAGTTATAGATTCTACGAATTCAACTTAAATTCATATTTGTCTACTGAAATTTCGGCAGCACCTCCCCTATACATATAGCACCCCCGAGAATTCAACTCGGCCAAAACAATCAACAACAACCCAACAACAACATCAACAACAACAACAACAATCACTATAACCACAATATAACTTAACTAGTTATCTTTCCAACATAACGTCATAACCTTCATTTCAACTTCAATTCCCAAACTAATCTCAAGGGTTTCACATTCATCATTAATCTAGATCATCACCATATAATTTGGAAGCATTTCATATCATTTCCTCAAAATATTCATAAGATATACAAAATATACAAACTTTCCACCAAAGTCATAATTCATCCAAAGCTTCTAATCTTTAGCATACATATTCATATCATGTTCCCATCTTCCAAGTTCATCAACAATCATCATACTTTGCACCTTAACACTTCATTTCCATAATGTCATAAAATCATATTAAAATGACATAAGCTTCTACATTCCATTTCAATGCAAACTTATATCATTTTACCTTCATTTACATTGCAAGGATCACAACCATACAACTAACATGTTAAACAAAAGTAATTCATTCCCATTACAATTCCCATATACCACACGACTACATTACATTTTTCCAACTTCCATCAAATTCATTCAACTTCCATTTCCAATATAAATTTCACCACAACCACAACTAGAATACAACATAAATTCAATTCACCATAGGCATATAATGCATATACACACACGGCCATACACCATAGGGTTAACCCACTTTGTAAACTTCCATATTTCCACACTTTCAACTCATTTCTTCACACTACAACACAAACAAGACTTCATAACAAAATAAATAGGGATGAATTCTTACCTTTCTCTCCAATCTTCTTCACTTAACCCAAGTGTGAGATTGATGGAACAAGTGCTCTATTCTCCCAAACAATTGCACCAGGTTGTAGAGGACACTTAATTTAGTAGGAATTCAACAAGAAAATAATTTTAGAGTCAAGATTTTGGAGGGTGATTTTTCTATGGCCAACCCAAAATGGCTCTTATGTTTGCCCTTGGTTTTTCTCCTTTCTCTTCTTTCTTTGCTTCTTGAAAATTCTATTAGATAATGACCATTAATAATTAATTAGCACATGGAAATATTCATTAAAGCCATGGGTTGGGCCTCACTTGGCCGGCCACCCCTTAAACATTGGGCCTAAATTTTCATTTTATTTTTTTGGGCCAACTCGGTTGGTCCCGAGTTGGGCCTAGCCCACTGACCTTTCGACCTTAAAACGTTCATATCTCCTTGTACCGACGTCACCTGGGAACCCACGACCTATGGTTGGAAAGCTAATTCAATTATCTATAACTTCTAGCTCTTGGTATTTTTCCAAATTCCAAACTTATTATACCGTTTTTTCCCCTCCAAGTCAGGTCACCCGGAAACATTTTCTTAAAAATATTCGTTTGGAGGGCTTCCACTTTGATTTGGCCCAAGGGTCCTTCATGAGTTGTGTTTAACTTTACATATGTGATTCATATAGCTTGTCACATGTTCCAAAAAAAATCTTGATGTGTGGGCCCCACCTCAGCTTACAAATAATCCGACGTTCAAAAATACGGGATATAACATTCTCCCCCCCCCCCCCCCCTTTAGAACATTCGTCTTCGAATGTTAGATTAGTCTTATAGGGTCTGCAAGTACTTCGGGGGAGTTTCTTTTTATGGTCGGCTCATATGATACACATTCATTATTGAATATAACCAAGTAAGGATATTTCTTCTTCATTTCCTCTTCAGTTTCCCAGGTCATCTCTTCCCTGTTATCGTTCTGCCACAGCACCTTAACGGAAGCTACATCTTTATTCCGCAATCTCCTTACCTGGCAATCCAGAATGGCTACAGGCTGCTCTTCATACGATAGTTCCTCCGTCACCCGAGTATTATTTGCTGGCAATATTCTAGGAGGACCACCGACACATTCGCGGAGCATAGATACATGAAATGCCGGACGTACCGCTTCCAAATCAGATGGTAAATCTAACTCGTAGGCGACATTCCCAATCTTTCAAATAATCTGATAGGGTCTGATATATCACGGACTGAGCTTACTCTTTTTGCCGAATCGCATTACGCCTCTCATAGGCGATACTTTCAAAAATACCCAATCGCCGACCTGGAACTCTAAGGGTCGACGCCGTTTGTCAGCATACGATCTCTGTCGACTCTGGGCTGCTAATTGTCTTTCCCAGATGAGTTTCACCTTATCAACGGCCTGCTGGATCATATCGGGACCGATTAACTCTGTTTCGCCAATATCGAACCAGCCGATCGGTGACCTGCATTTTCTGCCATACAAAGCCTCGTATTAAGCTAGAATTGTAGCTGTCATTATAAGCAAACTCGATCAACGGCAGATGATCGTCCCGGCTACCTCTGAATTCAATAATACAGGCCCGCAACATATCTTCTAGCGTCTGTATACTGTGCTCGGCCTGTCCGTCACTCTGAAGATGGAATACTGTGCTCAGACTTACCTGAGCCCCTAATCCTTCCTGAAAACAAATCTCCAGAAATTACTCGTAAATTGAGCACCTCTGTCAGTGATGATAGATATAGGAACTCTGCGATATCCCATTTCATGCCATCCGACCAATATAGGCATCTGAGGTCATGGTACATTTTAGTGGATTTAGGATAAACAGAATACCGAACATTATGCGCTTCGCCCATAATTGGCCGTCGCAGCCCTGCAACGTTAGGCACACATAATCTGCCTCTGTATACTAATACCCTACCAGGTGAGACCTTAAAATGGGTCCTTTACTTATCAAAGGTTGTATCTCTGTACCATACCGAATAGAATCCTCGAACTGGCGCTGTTTTACCTCTTCCATAATCGATGATTCAGCAACTTCTCGGACAAAAATTTCAGTATCTTCTAAATCGACCAAACGGACTCCAAGGCTTGCTGGCTGATGAGTTTTACAAACAAATTCTTTGTTTCTGAGTGTACGCCGGTCAAGCCGTCCATAGATTGACGACTAAGTGCGTCTGCCACAACGTTAGCTTTTCTAGGGTGGTACAAAATATTAACATCATAATCTTTCAATAATTCGAACCATCTTCTCTGCCGTGAATTCAGCTCCTTTTTCTTAAAATATATATACTGGAGGCTCTTAGGGTCCATATAAATATCAACGCAGACCCCATGTAAGTAATGCCGCCATATCTTTTCTTTCTAACCTACAACTTGATTTTCTCCGTACGAGACCTTAACAGAATCACAATTATATAGTACACAACCTTATCCGATAGCTGGCACTCAAGTAATATAATTAATGTAGTTGTTTATCTCTTAGTAATCACCTTCTTCCTTCATACCCATTCTTTATCTGTCGTTCTATTTTCTCGATAATCGAATTATTCGATATTCACATGATTCATCATTTCATGTCATAAGTTTTCCTTTGCCCTGCGCTATTTAATTTTATTTCTCTTTCGCAATTAACTTCGTGCTTTGCCCGTCGACTCTTTTAGAGGCTCCGCTTAGTTATGTCTCTTACGGTTCACTTTTTTTTTTTTGACATTTTGATCTACTTACCTCCCTCTCAATTATTCTCTTTTCTTTCCAAACATCGTTGTATTAGAATCTTCCAACCTCAACCAGTAGCAAAATGAATATCAGTCTACTTCGTAACATCTGTACCATACCTTTCCCCTTTTCTCGTAAATTCTGTCCAGTTAATGCTTTCTATATATTACAACACCGGCTATTTGGGTCACCAATCGATCGACATAGTCATAAATGGGGGGCCCTACCTATACATATATATATCACTGCCATTTCTTTTACAATACATCTTCAATCACTTGTTCAAATTTTCTCTAATTTCAGAGCTGTGCTGCTTTTTCTTCCTTTTTAGCAATCTAATCCGTCTCAGCTCGTGTGACCCCTATAAAGTTTCTTACCTTTCCACATATCCTAATTCCATTTTAGGTTGCCCCGAATTTCCTATTCGTCTCTTATATCTATGTTTGCGAAAATTTTGTACATTCCCCAGGGGGTCACCCATCCCAGAATTGCTCTGGCCCTGACACGCTTAACCTTACAACTTTAATGCATTTAAGCACGTTAAGGCCGGTATAATTACACCAATTGCCCCACACGTCCTTTGTCATGTAATTTAAGACAAGTTGGGATCTTGACAGCTTTTCAGAACGTTCTCGTAGCGGGTCCCACCCCGACCTAGCGAGAATTCTTTTATTTTTCTGACTATATAGTTACCGTGTTGCCCCCTGTACGTCTTCAATATTTACCTCCATGTATATATATTAAATATATATGAGTCGTGAGCGAACCACTCAATTCCCGACTGCTTGTCATACACTTTGTATTCTTTCAATTAGAGGAAACTTGATCGTTGGACATTTTTGTCCTTCCACATATTTTGCCCTTCACATGGGCTGTGCTAAAGCAAAATGGGGTTGGAACATATTTCTAGTCCATTTAAATAAATTGCGAATTTGCTACTCATATATGCTTTTTCGAGATAAAATTTTTCCAAACAAGGATAATGCTTCTTACGAATGACATGGAGGGTATCTCTTAAACTTTAATCCAACATAGTAGATTTACCCTACCGGTATCGACCTCCAAGACATGTTAAGAATTTATATCTCATTTTCCTCCTCATATTGCTAGAAAAATTTGGGCAGAGGTTCCTCTATATTTCTTACTATCCCAAAACTTGTACACAGGAAATACCAACCATGCCTCACAGGGCCAACACATATACGTATATACGTATCATATCATATCGCGTCATAGCCACACGGGGATAACAATTTCAAATAAAAGTATAAAGATGCCGAGGCTTACCTCACATGCCCAACTCAAACTGCACCTACTACACTTTCCTGTTTATTTTTTTTCTTTTCAATCTTCAGCTTCATGTTTCAATCGTATTTCAAACACCTTACCCAGCATACATCTTTCATACCATTACTTACCTGTGTACTGTGTAGCTTCCAATATCATCAGTCGCTGTCTTACGTCGATACCGTTCTCCAGCTGAAATCAGAGGTTAGTAAAAAAAAGGAATTCATTTCCTACAGCGGGCTCTATCGCACGATCTAAGATTCAAAGAAAGGTAACACCCTAAATGTCCTGTAGCCTCCTGTTTATAGATGTGGTGCACAACACACCGATAAACAAGACTCTACTAGACACGGTCTGTAGACACTCCGAGGACGAACCGCTCTGATACCACTTTTGTCACAACCCAACTCCGTAGGCCGCGACTAGTGTCCGTGCTGGACACCCAAACGTACCTAATAACCCAAACTAGCATATTAGCAGAATATTTTTAAATGTAAAAATCAATTGGCGTTAGTAATTATCATAAATGAACCGACATAGTACATGGAAGCCGATAAGGCTGTCACAGATCATATCATCCAAAACATATACAGAACCCACACAAGTATGTCTACAGACCTCTACAGATTATAACAGAATCATAAGACGGAACAGGGCCCCGTCATACCCCTGAATAGCATACATATATACAATAGCAGCAAACTGTACCAACATATAGGCTCTGGACAAAAGAGCACTCCCAAAATAGCAGAATAGATGTCCTAGGCAGGCGGGTCAGCAAATCTGTCGTCTGTACCTGCGCGGCATGAAAACGCAGCCCCCGAAGGAAGGGGGTCAGTACGAAATATGTACTGAGTATGTAAAGCACGGAACATAGTAAACAAAGTCATAATCGAAGCAGAAGACACAGAAAATGAACTGAATATCCAGATTAGCAAAATGCTGTTCATATAGCATAAATAGTATTCGCTGAAAATATATGTCGTACCTGGTCCCATTGCGGAACAAGATCATAACCGAAACAGAACTTACAGAGGAATGAGTGTAACATCCGAAGTATCAAATGCATATTTTCAAAACATGAGGAGTGTGCACAGAAACATATACCATATCATATCCGACCCTGCCAAGGGACTCGGCAAACAGAACGTGGCCACCCCCCGACGCTGGTGCCACAACACATAAGGAGCAGAATAGGGGATAACCCCGTAACATAACATATCATATCATATCAGATGGCCATATCAGATCATATCATATCAGAATGTGTGTACATGGCACAACATACTCCACAACCCATGTACATATATACCTACCCCCTCACATCGAGGCACGGCGAACAATGCAGTGGAATACGCTTGACAACATATCCTGGCCCGGGCTCAGTGTGCGAAACATTGAGGCATCCACGAATGGAGTAGTGAGAAACTAAATACAATAAAAATACCGCATATTTCCAGAGACTCAATGAGGCATATCGAATGACAAATCAAACCAATGAAATCGGACAGAATCATAGTAAGTGTATGTCGTATGTCATAATGAGTTACGGAAGAATAATCCTTCTGGGATCATTTTCATATTCCAAAATAGTTTTCCAGACTCGAGGGAATCATTAAAACAATCTTCCTTAGTAGTTAAAAGGATAGTTAAAGGGTTTCATTTTATATTGTTCGAAAATAAGGCAATAGTACACTAAAAGGCAAACCGGGAATAGTGGGAGACGAAATGAGACACAAAATATCATACCTTTACAGAGATTCAATAAAGTATTTAGAATAAGTATCCTTGGTAGTTAGAAGAGTAGTTAAGGCGTTTCGTTTAGAACCGCTTGAAATTAAGTTATAAACACAAAAAGGGTAAAGTCAGAAATAGTGGGCCCACCTCGGGACCACCGAAGCGGTGGGCTCAAATTACGTATATTAAGCTTATGGTGTCACCTACGGAGGTCCTAGGGACATTTCATAACTTTCTAGACAATTTGCGGAAGTTTACACAATTCTGTAACAAAGCATACTTATAGGGTTCAGTTCCATTGAATGAAAAAGGGACAATTTCAAACGCGGATTCCGAAAGACAGAATATTTTCCGAGGCTCGAATCCGATCCTAGTACAGCTCGGACATGCCAAAAGAAGAATCGGGATAGCTTTACATACCTTTTATGCTCTTTACACCTTTCCAAGTTCACTTCCCGTTTCGTCCAAAATCTGCAAATGGTCACATTTACCAATTGTGAGTTATAGATTCTACGAATTCAACTTAAATTCATATTTGTCTACTGAAATTTCGGCAGCACCTCCCCTATACATATAGCACCCCCGAGAATTCAACTCGGCCAAAACAATCAACAACAACCCAACAACAACATCAACAACAACAACAACAATCACTATAACCACAATATAACTTAACTAGTTATCTTTCCAACATAACGTCATAACCTTCATTTCAACTTCAATTCCCAAACTAATCTCAAGGGTTTCACATTCATCATTAATCTAGATCATCACCATATAATTTGGAAGCATTTCATATCATTTCCTCAAAATATTCATAAGATATACAAAATATACAAACTTTCCACCAAAGTCATAATTCATCCAAAGCTTCTAATCTTTAGCATACATATTCATATCATGTTCCCATCTTCCAAGTTCATCAACAGTCATCATACTTTGCACCTTAACACTTCATTTCCATAATGTCATAAAATCATATTAAAATGACATAAGCTTCTACATTCCATTTCAATGCAAACCTATATCATTTTACCTTCATTTACATTGCAAGGATCACAACCATACAACTAACATGTTAAACAAAAGTAATTCATTCCCATTACAATTCCCATATACCACACGGCTACATTACATTTTTCCAACTTCCATCAAATTCATTCAACTTCCATTTCCAATATAAATTTCACCACAACCACAACTACAATACAACATAAATTCAATTCACCATAGGCATATAATGCATATACACACACGGCCATACACCATAGGGTTAACCCACTTTGTAAACTTCCATATTTCCACACTTTCAACTCATTTCTTCACACTACAACACAAACAAGACTTCATAACACAATAAATAGGGATGAATTCTTACCTTTCTCTCCAATCTTCTTCACTTAACCCAAGTGTGAGATTGATGGAACAAGTGCTCTATTCTCCCAAACAATTGCACCAAGTTGTAGAGGACACTTAATTTAGTAGGAATTCAACAAGAAAATAATTTTAGAGTCATGATTTTTGAGGGTGATTTTTCTATGGCCAACCCGAAATGGCTCTTATGTTTGCTCTTGGTTTTTCTCCTTTCTCTTTTTTCTTTGCTTCTTGAAAATTCTATTAGATAATGGCCATTAATAATTAATTAGCACATGGAAATATTCATTAAAGCCATGGGTTGGGCCTCACTTGGCCGGCCACCCCTTAAACATTGGGCCTAAATTTTCATTTTATTTTTTTGGGCCAACTCGGTTGGTCCCGAGTTGGGCCTAGCCCACTGACCTTTTGACCTTAAAACGTTCATATCTCCTTGTACCGACGTCACCTGGGAACCCACGACCTATGGTTGGAAAGCTAATTCAATTATATATAACTTCTAGCTCTTGGTATTTTTCCAAATTCCAAACTTATTATACCGTTTTTGCCCCTCCAAGTCAGGTCACCCGGAAACGTTTTCTTAAAAATATTCGTTTGGAGGGCTTCCACTTTGATTTGGCCCAAGGATCCTTCATGAGTTGTGTTTATCTTTACATATGTGATTCATATAGCTTGTCACATGTTCCAAAAAAAATCTTGATGTGTGGGCCCCACCTCAGCTTACAAATAATCCGACGTTAAAAAATACGGGATATAACAGTGATGTCTTGAGGGGCTGCTATAGGGCCTACTGTATGGTTAATGAAGTATTATGCAAGTGCCAAGAAGGTACCACGAGGATTGGAAATCAAACGAATCAGCGAGAGAAAGTTTCGCACAACTGGGAGTTATACGACCACTTATACGGTCCGTATAACTTTATATGGTCAGTATAAGGAGAGTTCGTATAATCTGACATTTACAGAAAGGGTTATTTTCATGGTGGTGTTATACGACCACTTATACAGTCTGTATAACTTTATACGGTCCGTATAAGAGGGTCCGTATAACTTGACCTAGATCAGTTTGGGACTTTCCCATGGTGGTGTTATACGGTCCACTTATACGGACCGTATAAGTGGTCCATATAAAGTCCGTCGGGTAGATTTTAAGTTTTTGTATAAATATATGGCCTTTGCTCATTTATTTCATTTTTCATCTTCCACAAGTCTTAAGAGCTCTAAACCCTTCTCTAAGCATATTCCACTCCAATCCAAGAGAAAACAAAGATTAAGAGGCAAGAATCAAGGTACCCATGTGTTAGGAGTCTTGCTAGGGTTAGTAGACTATAAGAAATTCTTGAGTATGGAAGCTAGGGTTTTCACCTAAGTTGATATCTGCTCCAAAACTCATTCCCATGAGATAAAAGGTTAGTTTTGATGCTTATTTCATGTTATCATGAATGCTTGGTTGTTGGAGAACTTGGGTAGAAGAAGAAAGTAGAAAATGAGGGCTCAATGTAACTTTTATGATATTTTTGAGTGGTAAGCTAGCGTGAGTCATGATTCTTCGTATGATATGGATATAATCTTGTTATGGAAGGTAGTAATAGTGATGAGGAAGCATTGTATGAAAATGTGCTAAAATGGGTGCGAAGTTGTTGGTATAGGTTGAACATAAGGATGAATTTTGAAGGCCCAATGGAATGTGAATACTGGATTATGATATTAGGGATGTTATTGTGGTTGTTGGGAGTTGTTTTGTAATATGGTGGAAGTTGATGAAATAGAGGAAATGCTGCCCTATTTTCATTAGATCATGAATTATTCTAGTTTGAAATTAAGAGTGTCATTAAAGATTAACCATGGTATGAATCCTTCTAATGTAGATCGTTCAAGATTCGCAATGAACGTTAATTAGTTATGAAGACAAAGAGGTATGTAAGGCTAACCCTTCTTTCATTAAGGCATGGTCCCTTGGCTATATACTTTCATGAGTTCTATTATGTCCCCAAATGATTCTATCTCTGAAATTACTAAAGCTCATGATCCTCGATTCTATTGCTTTCCTTTATATGATAGTTGATCCTGTAATGGTAAATGTGACGAAAACGATGATGGCAATGATGTTGACGATACTTATGGACTTTTATGTATATGTGTCTAAGAATGTATGACTATTGTGTAACACCGAGCTTATATGGCCGGGTATGATACGATACCTAACGCGCGCGCACCACTGCTGTTGGGTACGGATAACACTGAGCCTTGGTAGGGCCAGGTATGTATAATCACCGAGCCTTGTCATGGCCGAGTATGTGAAACACTGAACCTTCATGGGCGGGTGTGATATGGGTACGAGTAAGAATAAATACGAATATGAATATGTATATGTATGTATATATGCATGAGTAAACATTAAAAGTGGAAGGTCCCTATGAAAAATAAGTAAGTAGATATGATAAAGGTCGCTAGAGGTACAAATGACTCTATTACCTCCTGATTCTCCCACCTTATGTTATTTCTTGTGCTGTTTATTATGCTCATATTATGATGTTGACTATGTTTTACATACTCGGTACATTATTCGTACTGACGCCCTTTTATTTGTGGACGCTGCGTCATTCTCACAGGTGGACAGGGAGACAAGCTTGATCCATAGATTTCTTTTTAGGGACTACATAGAGGAGCTCCATTTCATCCGGAGCTACAGCTTTTGGGTATTATTCTTTTGTGAACATACATATGGGCATGGCGGGGTCCTTTCCTACCTATACTATGTTACATACTCTTCTTAGAGGCTTGTAGACAGTTGTGTATGGGTAGATGCCGTTTAGCCTTGTCGGCTTGTGTATATGGATATGGGCATTGTTATTGATGATGATACAAATGTGTTGTTGCTCAACGAGATTAGCACTATTGATGTATGCGAATTAGGAGTAAGCCATGTGGCTCACCTAGATGTGAATATGATAGTACGTCAAGAGGTGCCCGGGTGGGTTAGCATTGGGTGCCCGTCATGGCCCTCCGATTGGGTCGTTACAGCGGGGTCCTATCCCTTCTTCATGATTTCAGGAATCCAGTTAAAGGCTCGTAGATACTTATGTGTGGGTAATAGATGTTATGTGACCTTTTCAGTGTTTATTCTGTACATCATTTGGTAGCTTCGTGGGCTTGTGTACATACATATGTTTTGGGAGATAGTTGAAGATCGTTTCATAATAAGTTTTGTGTTGAGAATGATGTATGTTCAAGTTGAGTCTGATGGTAAGAATGATATGTGGTGCTCGGTGGGCTAGCTCCGGGTACCCATCATGGCCCTCTAGTTGGGTCGTGATAAAATTGGTATCAGGGCAGTTCCGTCCTAGGATGTGTCTACAAGTCATATGCAATAGAGTCTTGTTTATAGGTGTGAAGCGCGCCACACTTATAACAAAAGGCTGCGGGGCATTTAGGAATGATAGCCGTCCTTCTTTTTCATAGATCGTGTGACAGAGATATAATGTAAGATTCCTCTTTTCTCTCTAATCATGCATTATGATTTCAGCTATGCCTGTGAAGAGGAAAGCAACAGCTGCCCAGAAGGGCAAGACAGCGACAGGAAGGCGGACTGAACGAGAGTCCCCGGTACATATAGAGGAGGGTGAGTCTCATGATGAGGCTCCATCTCGTACTTCTCACACTCCACCTATTTTAAAGGAGCATGAAGGGGCCTCAGCTCTAGCTCCAATGCCTCCAGTTCCTCCACCGGGTGCTTCGGGCGAACAAATGACCGAGGCTATTCAATTATTGACACAGCTAGTTTCTGCCCAGGCTCAGCGAAAAAGTGCGGGTCCAGGTGATAGAGCGACTAGTGCCAGAGCCCGTGATTTTATGAGTTTGAATCCTTTAGAATTTTTCGGGTCAAAGCCGGATGAAGACCCGCAAGGTTGTATAGATGAAATGCTGAGGACGCTGAGAATAATACATTCTTCCGATACTGAGTCAGTGGAATTGGCGTCCTAGAGGTTGCGGGATGTAGCAGTTCTTTGGTATAATAATTCGATACTTTCGAGAGGGGAAAATGCACCCCCTCCATCATTTGGCAGGAGTTCGTTGGTGCTTTTATCCGCCACTATTTGCCACCCGAGGTTCAAAGGGCCCAAGCTGACACTTGAATCTAAAGCAAGGAAATATGAGTGCTTGGGAGTATACTCTCCGCTTTAATTCATTGGCTAGGTATGCTCCAACCATTGTAGTCGATATGGGGGACCGAGTTCATTGATTTATGAGTGGCTCAGGGCCACATTTGATCAAAGCTTGCATGACAGCTTCACTTCAGGAAGGGTTAGACATCTCTCGTATTCAAGCCCATGCCCAGAATTTAGAAGACCAGCAGGAGCCGCACCAGGGTGAGTGTGATATTGATAGAGGGCATAGTAAAAGGGCTAGCTCTGCCGGAGCTAGTAGTGAGTATAGAGAGGGTCAAAAGCCATAGTACTCTAGATATTTAGGCCAATCCACGGCTAGTGCACCTCCTCGATTTGCTGGTAGGAGATTTGATCGTCTCGTTTATTCTGGACCGGGTTAGAGTTCTAGAGTTTCGGGTTTCCAATTTGGAGGTGATCTTAGTCAGAGGAGGCCCCCGGTATCGCAATGTAGCCAATGTGGTAGATTACATTCGGGTCCGTGTCACCGAGGCTCAGATGCTTGGTATGCCTGTGGTTCGATTGGGCACATGATGCGTGATTATCCCTCAATGAGTGGAAGAGGTGGGGTCGGCCCACAGGATCTGTAGCCGGTTCCTCTTTGTCCGTGCGCCCCGTAGAGTAGACTCCCCAGACTTCAGCAGGTCGTGGCAGGGGCAGAGGGGAAGCATCCAGTTCGAGTGGGCCTCAGCCCCGTATTTATGCATTGGCCGGACGACAGGATCTTGAGTCCTCCCCTGACGTTGTCACAGGTATATTATCAGTATTCTCTCATGTTGTTTATGCATTGATTGACCCGGGTTCTACTTTATCGTACATCACTCCTTACATTGCTAGTCGTCTTGGGGTGAAAACCTAGCCAATCAAACCCTTTGACGTATCTACTACTATTGGAGACACGGTATTAGCTAGACAAGTGTATAGAAATTGTGTAGTTATGGTATGTGATCGTCACACTGTAGCTGATTTGATCGAGCTGGAAATGTTAGACTTTGATGTTATTATGGGTATGGATTGGTTCGCTTCTTGTTATGCTAATGTGGATTTTAGAACAAAAATAGTTCGATTTCAATTTTCGAGAGAATCAGTGCTTGAGTGGAAGGATAACACAACATCTCCAAGAGGTAGGTTTATTTCCTATCTCAAGGCGAGGAAGATGATTGCTAAAGGATATATTTATCATTTAGTCTGAGTTCATGACACCGAAGCAAAACCGCTGACTCTTCAATCCTTCCGGTAGTAAATGAATTTCCGGATGTATTTCCAGAAGAACTTCCAGGTCTTCCACCGGAACGGGAGATTGATTTTACTATTGATGTGTCGGACACCAAACCCATATCTATTCCTCCTTACTGAATGGCTCCTGCAGAATTGAAAGAGCTAAAGCCACAACTGAAGGATTTGCTCGAGAAGGGATTTATTAGACCAGTTCATCGCCATGGGGAGTGGGTGTCTTGTTTGTAAGAAAGTAAGATGGTTCCCTACGAATGTGCATTCACTATAGGCAGTTGAAGAAGGTGACAATAAAGAATAAATATCCACTTCTAAGAATCGATGATTTGTTTGATCAATTGCAGGGTGCTAAGTGGTTTTCAAAGATAGACCTGAGATCAGGATATCATTAAGTGAGAGTTAGAGAAAAACATATTCCGAAGACGGCTTTTAGAACCAGATACGGTCATTACAAATTTTGGGTAATGTCGTTTGGCTTGACTAACGCCCCAGCAGTGTTCACGAATTTGATGAATGATGTGTTCAGGCCTTTTCTAGATCTATTCATAATTGTGTTCATCGATGACATTCTGGTGTACTCTCGATCAGAATCAGAGCATGCAAATCATTTACTTACCGTCCTTGCAATTCTTCGGACTCGAGAATTGTATGCAAAGTTTTCAAAATGTGAGTTCTGGTTGAATTCCGTAACTTTTCTGGGCCATATCATTTCAGCTGATGGCATTCGAGTAGATACTCAGATGATTGAGGCTCTGAAGACTTGGCCAAGGCCTGCAACGCCTATAGAGGTCCGTAGCTTCTTGGGATTAGCAGGCTATTATAGAAGATTTGTAGAAGGTTTTTCTTCTATTTCAGCACCATTGACAAAGCTAACTCAAAAATCAGCAAATTTTCGGTGGACCGATACTTGTGAGCGTAGCTTCCAGGAATTGAAAGATAGTTTCACTTCAGCCCCAGTCCTGACACTTCAAGAAGGATCAGAAGGCTATGTTATTTACAGTGATGCCTCCGGTGTTGGGTTAGGCTATGTGTTTGTCACGACACAACCAGGGGCCGCGACGAGTACCCGGGGCTAACCACCGAGCACCTCTCATCCTACTGTTTATCACTCTCGTCTAATACTTTTATCAATATTATACTCGAGTTACGAGAAAATCATCTTTCCTTTGAATATATAAATACTTTTATATGCACAAGCCTTTTGGTCATTGAAATAAAAATACACACACACACACACACACACACACACATATATATATATATATATATATACATAGTAGCAGTCTCGTGAAACCATAACACCCCCACTACGTATCTACGAGCCTCTACTAGAGTACTAGACATGTGGACGGGATAGGACCCCGTCGTGCCCAAAACATATATGTACATAAAAGGAAGACCATAAGCACCTCCGGAACAATGGAGTGCTCTCAACAGCTGACAGCTCCTACGAATCTGGGGCAAGATCGCCTCCCTGTCTACCTGTGGGCATGAACACAGCGTCCAAAGAAAAAGGACGTCAGTACGAACATTGTACTGAGTATGAGAGGCAGAAGCAATAATATCACATCAATGAAATAAAGGAAAAATCAATGAGGAACATCTGTATCTGACTGTCAGATAGAAAAGAAGTGATGCATGCTGACTTACTCATAATTATCATCATATCGTAAATGCATAAATATATATAAGATGCCCGTCCATATTGGATCGGTGTGACAATGAGTAGCATTAGCCTGCATCCAGGCCTCCCGCGTTCGGGGTATCATCTCCTGCCGCCCACTAGTAGTGTCTGCCCATGCCAGTTGGCCATGGTGTATAGTATAGCTACCCGCCTTAGCGGTGACTGCCCGGAAAAATAGGCGCGGTGTTATGTCATCATCATCATACATGCTCATCATAGTATGCTTATCATAGTACATGCATAGGGCTCAAGAACAACTACACTATATCGGGGTGACGTACGGTCGTGATCCCCCGATTCCATTACGGGCACTCATTAACATCCAGCCTCACCTTGAAGGGAAGAGTATATGAGGTGAGTGTAAGCAATAATGACATCATTTTATGAACATTTAGAACTCCTGTACTCTAACTCATTACCTTGTGTAGTAAATTAGGGATATCAGCTTATATCCTTTAGGGACTTAAGGGATTCATAGAGAAGAAAGAAAGTCATATTAAGGGAGTCATGTCATAGAAGGAAAGGACTAGGCTCACATACCTTTGTCGTTCAACTATCTTATCACTCGATCATCCTCCTTTGATGCTCGCGCCTCAACCTTCGAGAGGAATCGCATTAACATTAGTTACTTGGCTATAAGAACATTTCACTATTTCTAGGGAAAATTGGGTAGCACTTCCTTTGTTTTTACTACTTTTCCCACATTCCACATCAACTCCCAACGTTAATAACAACATCCCCAATATAGCATCAACAATCATCACTTATCTACTTTTTCTACAATTCACCATTTCTCTTAGATATCCTAACAATTATGATTATCACTCGTTATAGTGTTTTCTCATATATAATACCTATTTCATGGTCTGAACGTCACTTATAACATTTTCCCAATCACAGCATACCAACATTCATAATTCACTCCAATTACTATGCACACATTCATGACCCAATTGTTATGTTTTGTTTTTAAAATTCAAGTGTTTCAACTTTCAACCACTCAAACCATATAAAAAGAGTCATAAAAATCACCTAATACGCCAACTTTTCGATCACTTGTATGTCGTCTATATGGAAGGAAAATCCAGTTCATATGCTACTTGGCCGACCTTACGGATAATTTTGTAAGGTCTGATATATCGAGGACTTAACTTCCCTTTCCTTCCAAATCCCATCACCCCTTTCATTGGCGACACCTTCAAAAATACCCAATTATCAACTTGATACTTCAAATCTCGTCGGCGGTTGTCCGCGTAAGATTTCTGGCGGCTTTGAGCTGTCAACAATCGATCCCGGATTACTTTAACTTTTTCTACTGCTTGCTGAATCAATTCCGAGCCTAATAGTTGTACCTCTCCTATTTCAAACCATCTAATTGGGGACCTGCACTTCCTTCCATATAGGGCTTCATACGGAGCTATCTGGATACTGGAATGGTAGTTATTGTTATAAGAGAACTCAATAAGGGGTAGGTGATCATCCCAACTACCACCGAAGTCCAGCACACATGCTCGGAGCATATCTTCCAAGGTCTGAATAGTACGTTCGGCTTGTCCATCAGTCTGTGGATGAAATGCTGTGCTAAGCTTCACCTGGGTACCTAGACCTTTCTGAAAGGATTCCAAGAACTTGGCTGTAAACTGTTCCCCTCTGTCTGTAATAATGGATAATGGAACAACATGAAGTCGCACAATTTCTTTGAGATACAACCTTGCATAGGCTTTCGTTGAGTATGTGGTTATGACTGGAAGAAAATGAGCTGCTTTTGTGAGTCTGTCCACAATCACCCATATAGAGTCATATCTGCCTCGGGAACGGGGTAGACCCAAGATGAAATCCATATTGATAATTTCCCACTTCCAAGTAGGGATTTCCATTGCTGGCAATAGCCCTCCTGGCTTCTTGTGTTCGTTCTTTACTTGTTGGCAATTTGGACATTGGGATACAAACTCTGCTATGTCTCTCTTCATACCATCCCACCAATATATCAATTTGAGGTCGTGGTACATCTTTGTTGCGCCTGGGTGAATAGAATACCGAGAGTAATGGGCTTCTTCCAGAATTCGTTGGCGCAATTCTGCAACATTGGGAACACAAAGCCTGTCATGGTATCTAAGAGTATCATCCATCGATGTTTTAAATGGAGATCTCTCCTTTTCATTAAATGTGTCTCTGTAGTGGCTCAACTGCGGATCTTCATACTGAAGCTCTTTCACTTCCGTATTCAGAGACGAAACCATGGGATCATTGATAACAATCCCTGCACTACCTGTATCGATTACCCTCACTCCGAGATTAGCTAGCTGGTAAAGCTCATGAACCATCTCTTTCTTTCCTGGAGAAACTTCACATAAACTACCCATGGATCGGCGGTTAAGCGCATCAGCTACCACATTTTCCTTTCCGGGGTGGTATAAAATTAAATATTCACATCATAATCTTTCAACAATTCTAACCACCGCCTCTGTCGTAAATTCAACTCCTTCTAGTTGAAAATATATTGAATACTTTTGTGATCTGTATAGATATCAACATGCACACCATACAAATAATGCCTCCATATCTTCAACGCATGAATAACTGCAGCCAATTCAAGATCATGAGTTGGATAGTTCTTTTCATGCTTCCGCAGCTGTCTCGAGGCATAAGCAATAACTCTACCGCGCTGCATTAGCACACACCCTATCCCAACACCGGAAGCATCGCAGTATACTACATAACCATCGGATACTTCTGGAAGTGTTAAGACTGGGGCTGAGGTTAATCTGTCCTTCAATGTTTGAAAACTGCATTCACAGGCATCACTCCATTGGAATTTAGCTGACTTCTGGGTTAGCTTCGTCAATGGGGCTGAGATAGATGAGAAACCTTCTACGAACCTTCTGTAATAACCTACCAATCCCAGAAAACTACGAACCTCGGTAGGTGTCGTAGGCCTCGGCCAATTCTTTACCGCTTCAATTTTCTGAGTATCAACTCGAATACCATCATCTGAAATGACATGGCCCAGAAATGTTACGAAATTCAGCCAAAACTAACATTTTGAAAATTTTGCATATAGTTCTCGTGCTCGAAGAATTCCAAGCACGATACGCAAATGATCGGCATGCTCTGATTCTGTGAGAGAATATACCAGGATATTATCGATGAATACTATCACAAATAGGTCAAAGAGTGGCCTGAACACATTATTCATCAAATTCATAAACACGGCCGGAGCATTGGTCAACCCAAACGACATCACCCGAAACTCATAATGGCCATATCTTGTTCTAAAGGCTATCTTAGGAATATCTTCTTCTCTAATCCTGATTTGATGATAACCCGATGTTACGCCCCAGAAGATTTCATGTTCCTAAGGCTGCAGACGGCTTAATGTGAGCTCAAGGAGGAGCAAATATTACAAGTATAAAGGATCAAATTCTACTGTATTAGCATGAGGATAGCATGAGTATGATATTTGGAATTCGCACAATACGATTGGAATGATACGTTAAAAGATATATAGCCCTCGTAATCGTAAGCTGAGGTAGGGTCCACATGTCGAGATTTTATAAAGGACATATGTCAAGTTATATGGATAATATATGTGAAGTTAAACACAACACAAGAAGGAAAGGACCCTTGAGCCAAATCAAAGTGGAAGCCCTCCAAAAAGATGTTTTTAAGTTACGTTTTCGGGTGATCTGACTTCGGGAGGCCATAACCCCATCATTATTTGGGAATTTGGGAAAACTACTAAAATGAAAGTTGTATATAATTGAAATATATTTCCAACCATATGTCGTGGGCCTGCATGTGACATAGGGATAAAAAGTTATGAATGTTTTAAGGCAGAAAGGTAAAGCTGGGCAGTGGGCTCGGCCCAACCCGATTCCAAGTCGGGTCAGGCCCACTTTCCTTGCTATTTAAGGGAAATTTTCAGCCTTATCTGCCTATTTTTTTCATACCAAAGGTCCAGAATATT
Organism: Lycium barbarum; assembly: GCF_019175385.1. NCBI lineage: Eukaryota > Viridiplantae > Streptophyta > Magnoliopsida > Solanales > Solanaceae > Lycium > Lycium barbarum. The sequence continues at coordinate 71,625,813 of NC_083338.1, forward strand.
TTAGATGGAGAGAGTGGAGAGTTAGAGAGAGAAAGTGGAGAATCGATCAAGTTCGAGGCCCCGAATGCCGAGGCCCGTGAAGGATAAAGTGTAGTACAAGTTGTTGCCGTCGTTTTAAGCTAAAATTTGAACTTGGGGGATGTTGTTTTCGTGGTGGATGCTCATATAAGTTATGTTTAAGATGTTCTTACCATGATCATTGATAGATTTGACGGGTTTGAATAGAGAAAATGACGTTGAAAGTTCGGTTATAATTTTTGGATATCAAATGACTTGGGGGATGTTTTGGTATGATTAAATGGATAGAATTAGCTAGATATTGATATAGAATGATTGTTGATATGTTTTTGATAAGTTGGTGTTCTTGAATTTGGGAGAATAAAGTGTATGAAGATATCGTATACAAAGAGTATACTGGGTTGTTTTGGTGTATATCTTTGGGAGTTGATGCTTTGAGTTTAAAGAGACTTATATGATATGGTTGTTGTTGTTGTTGGTTGCTGATTGTGTTGTTAAAATGAATTGGGATTAAAGGGAAGCGAAGATTTCAGGGAAAATGCTGCCCGAATTTACGAAAGTTAATTACGAGCTTAGAGAAGTATATGAACCTTTTTCAAGTTGTCTACGGGGTTTCCTTTACCTTAATTGTGGATTGGCCAGTGTTTGGAAGCATAAGTTAAACTAATCACGTAAGCGACAAGGTATGTAAGGCAAACCTTTCTTCCTTTGCCATGATTCTTGCTGTTATTCATTCTATATGTATTCCATATGATTCCATTCTTAGACGAATAAGGTCTAAATGTTTCTTGTGATGGCTTATTGATATTGTACTCCTATTCTGTTCCAAAGGGAACACCCATAAGGTGCCAAGTTGAGTTGTGTATATGGTTTTACTAATGATTTCGAGGAAATGAGTTTTCTACTAAAGGAAACATAAAGTTTGATTTTCAAAACCATTCCGAAGGGGGTGCGAGATTTTACAACTTCATTTCATTTACGATTTATGTCTACATTCCATAGTATCATCCCTTTGTACTGATATCATCACTTATTCTTTGGGTAGGGCAATAAGATGAAATTGAGTAGAATATAAGTAGTAAGAATTTCCTAACAATTCTACCCTCAAACCTGGAGGTATGTCCTCCTAAGTCTAGTGAAATACAAATTTGATAACTTCTAATGAAAGACTAAGGCTAATAACTGGATTGTGATGACCTGATTAGTGACTTATGATATGAATTGAAATTGATATTTGTGTATTGAGTTTGTATTGATATTAAGCCGGAAGCGGCTGCCCGAAGGGGCCATCTTTATTAAGCTGGAAGCGGCTGCCCGAAGGGGCCATCATCATTGTTATGCCGGAAGCGGCCGTCCGAAGGGACTATTGTGATACTAGCCGGAAGCGGCTATCCGAAGGGACTATTCTGTTAAGATGTCGGAAGCGGCATATGTGTTGGATTGCATTATTTACTTAAAGATCATTTTGAGACTTCGTGTGCACATTTATGTTTCTTCCAGCAAAAAGGCTGTAGGTATTGAGTTAGGTTGCGATTTCTTCTCTCCTAAGTAAAATTATTATTATGACTTGTTTCCACCTTACATACTTAGTACATTGTCCGTACTGACGTCCTTTTGCCTGGGGACGCTGCGTTCATGCCCGCAGCCCCAGATTGTTTGGCAGGTTAAGTGTATAGCTAGGATGCTTGGACGTCAGCTGGGATTGGCAAGTTCCACCTCATTCTGGAGCTGTGCTGAGTCATGTATCGATATTTATGATTATGGGTATGTCAGGGCCCTGTCCTGACTCATAATGTTCAGTTTACTTCTTAGAGACTTCTGCAGACAGTGTCCTGTGGTATATTTGTCGAGATGCCGACAAAGTGATGTCAGTTGAGTCATTTGTGGATTTTAAAAGAGTATGTATTTTAGATGATTTCAATTGTTTTAAAGTACTTATTTGATTGAAAGTTTTCATAATCGTTATAAAGATAATGATTTCTATTTGAAAAAGTTTCATGTTTTTAAAAGTTTTGGAAATGGCAGGTTTTGATAGAGCGGATGTCTAAGGGTTCGCTCGACTCTGATGAGATTCGGGTGCCCGTCATGCCCTACCATTGTTAGGGTGTGACACCCGACCTCAAATCTATTTGAGAAAACCACTTGGCACCTTGCAGCTGATCAAATAAATCGTCAATTCTTGGGAGAGGATATTTGTTCTTTATCGTCACTTTGTTCAACTGCCTGTAATCGATGCACATTCGTAGGGAACCGTCTTTCTTTCTAACAAACAGGATTGGTGCTCCCCACGGCGACGAACTGGGTCTAATAAACCCCTTTTCCAACAAATCTTTTAATTGCGCTTTTAGCTCTTTCAATTCTGCCGGGGCCATTCGATAAGGAGGAATAGAAATAGGCTTGGTGTCCGGTAACACATCGATGGCGAAGTCAATTTCTCTTTATGGAGGAAGGCTTGGAAGTTCATCTGGAAATACATCTGGGAATTCATTTACTACCGGTACATATTGGAAAGTTGGCGACTTAGCTTCGGCATCATGAACACGGACTAGATGATAAATGTATCCTTTTGCTATCATCTTTCTGGCCTTGAGATAGGAAATAAACCTACCTCTTGGAGACGTTGTATTACCCTTCCATTCCAGCACGGGTTCTCTCGGGAATTGGAACCAAACTACTTTCATTCGACAATCAACATTAGCGTAACATGAGGCCACCAATTCCATACCCATGATCACATGGAATTCCAACATTTCAAGCTCAACCAAATCAGATTTAGTTTGACGATCACACATCACTATCACAAAATTTCTAAATACTTGTCTAGCTATCACGGGATCACCAACTGGAGTAGACACCTCAAAAGGCTTGATTGACTCAGGTTTAACCCCAATGCGACCAGCAACGTACGGGGTAATGTAAGAAAAGGTAGAACCCGGATCTATCAAGGCATACACATCATAAGAAAATATGCATAATGTACCTGTAACCACATCGGGCGAGGACTCAAGATCCTGTCGTCCGGCTAGAGCATATATACGGTGCTGAGTAGCACCTGAAGTAGATGCCGCCCCTCTGCCTCTACCTCGTCCTGTTGACATCTGAGGAACCTGCCCTACCGGGCGCACTGAGGAAGATCCAGCTGCTGAACCTGTGTGCTGAACCCCAACTCTGCCTCTTGCCGACGGGCAATCTCTCATTATGTGCCCCACCTGACCACAAGTATAACAAGCATCCGAACCTTGGCGACATTGTCCGTAATGTAGTCTACCGCATTGGCTGCATCGCGGTACTGAGGGTCTCCTCTGACTATAATCTTCCCTGAACTGAGAATCTGAGGCCCTCGAACTTTGACCCTGTCTTGAACGAAAGGAGCGATCGAATCTCCTACCCGTAAGCCGAGGAGGTGTACTGGTCACCGACTGGCCTGAATGTCTAGAAGATGTCTGCATTGGTCCCCCTTATAATCACTACCTATCCCCATAGACCTATCCCTCTTGCCTTGGCGTTTATTAATATCACGATCACTTCTTTGCGGTTGTTGTCGCCCCTCTAACTTCTGGGCATGGGCCTGTATCTGAGAAATATCCATCCCCTCTTGTAGCGAAGCTGTCAAGCAATCTTTGAATATATGGGGCCCTAAGCCACTCACGAATCTATGCACCCGATCTCCCATGTCGGCCACAATAGCCGGTGCATATCTAGCCAGGGAATTAAATTGCAGGCTATACTCCCGGGCACTCATGTTCCCTTGCTTCAAATTTAGAAATCTGCCCGCTCTAGCTCGGCGGACCTCGGGTGGCAAATAATGGAGGATGAAGGCATCGACGAATTCTTGCCAAACCGGAGAAGGCGCATTCTCTCCTCTTGACGATACCCAGCTGTTATACCATAAGACTGCCACATCCCGGAGCCTATACAATGCCAACTCCACGGACTCAGTCTCAGAGGAATGAATAATCTTTAGGGTCCTCAACATCTCATCAATAAATCCCTGCGGATCTTCCTCCGGCTTAGACCCGAAGAACTCTGGAGGATTTAAAGTCATAAAGTCACGGGCTCTGGTACTGGCGGATCGAGGGCCCGTATTTTGCCACTGTGCCTGAGCGGCAACCAACTGTGTCAGTAGGTGTATGGCCTCTGTCATTTGTTGACCCGAAGCAACTAGAGGAGGGATTGGAGCTGGAGCTCCTCTTTGCTCTCCCACATTAGGCGGGGTGGAGGAAGCATTAGATAAGGCCTCAAAAATAGTTCGGTTTCAATTTTCGAGAGAACCAGTGCTTGAGTTGAAGGATAACACAACATCTCCAAGAGGTAGGTTCATTTCCTATCTCAAGGCGAGGAAGATGATTGCTAAAGGATATATTTATCATTTAGTCTGAGTTCATGACACCGAAGCAAAACCACCGACTCTTTAATCCGTTCCGATAGTAAATGAATTTCCGGATGTATTTCCAGAAGAACTTCCAGGTCTTCCACTGGAATGGGAGATTGATTTTACTATTGATGTGCCGGACACCAAACCCATATCTATTCCTCTTTACTGAATGGCTCCTGCAGAATTGAAAGAGCTAAAGCCACAACTGAAGGATTTGCTCGAGAAGGGATTTATTAGACCTAGCATCGCCATGGGGAGTGCCTGTCTTGTTTGTAAGAAAGAAATATGGTTCCCTACGAATGTGCATTGACTATAGGCAGTTGAAGAAGGTGACAATAAAGAATAAATATCCACTTCTAAGAATCGATGATTTGTTTGATCAATTGCAGGGTGCTAAGTGGTTTTCAAAGATAGATCTGAGATCAGGATATCATTAAGTGAGAGTTAGAGAAAAAGATATTCCGAAGACGGCTTTTCGAACCAGATACGGTCATTACAAATTTTGGGTAATGTCGTTTGGCTTGACTAACGCCCCAGCAGTGTTCAGGAATTTGATGGATGATGTGTTCAGGCCTTTTCTAGATCTATTCATAATTGTGTTCATCGATGACATTCTAGTGTACTCTCGATCAGAAGCAGAGCATGCAGATCATTTACTTACCGTCCTTGGAATTCTTCGGACTCGATAATTATATGCCATGTTTTCAAAATGTGAGTTCTGGTTGAATTCCGTAACTTTTCTGGGCCATGTCATTTCAGCTGATGGCATTCGAGTAGATGCTCAGAAGATTGAGGTTGTGAAGACGTGGCGAAGGCCTACAATGCCTAGAGAGGTCCGTAGCTTCTTGGGATTAGCAGGCTATTATAGAAGATTTGTAGAAGGTTTTTCTTCTATTTCAGCACCATTGACAAAGCTAACTCAGAAATCAGAAAAATTTCGGTGGACCGATACTTGTGAGCGCAGCTTCCAGGAATTGAAAGATAGATTCACTTTAGCCCCAGTCCTGACACTTCCAGAAGGATTAGAAGGCTATGTTGTTTATTGAGATGCCTCCGGTGTTGGGTTAGGCTATGTGTTTGTAACGACCCGACTAGGGGTCGCGACGAGTACTCGGGGCTAACCACCGAGCACCCCTCATCCTATTGTTTATCACTCTCGTCTAATACTTTTATCAATATTATACTCGAGTTACGAGAAAATCATCTTTCCTTCGAATATATAAATATTTTTATATGCACAAGCCTTTTGGTTATTGAAATAAAAATATACACACACACACACATATATATATATACATGGTAGCAGTCTCGTGAAACCATAACACCCACACTACGTATCTACGAGCCTCTACTAGAGTACTAGACATGTGGACGGGACAGGACCCCGTCGTGCCCAAAACATATATGTACAGAAAAGGAACAATGGAGTGCTCTTAACAGCTGACAGCTCCTACGAATCTTGGGCAAGATCGCCTCCCTGTCTACTTGTGGGCATGAACACAGCGTCCAAAGAAAAAGGACGTCAGTACGAACATTGTACTGAGTATGAGAGGTATAAGCAATAATATCACATCAATGAAATAAAGGAAACATCAATGAGGAACATCTGTATCTGACTGTCACATAGAAAAGAAGTGATGCATGCTGACTTACTCATAATTATCATCATATCGTAAATGCATAAATATATATAAGCTACCCGTCCATATTGGATCGGTGTGACAATCAGTAGCATTAGCCGGCGTAAAGGCCTCCTGCGTCCGGGGTATCATCTTCTGCCGCCCACTAGTGGTGTCTGCTCATGCCAGTTTGCCATGGTGTATAGTATAGCTGCCTGCCTTAGCGGTGACTGCCCGTCCAAATAGGCGCGGTGTTATGTCATCATCATCATACATGCTCATCATAGTATGCTTATCATAGTACATGCATAGGGCTCAAGAACAACTACACTATATGGGGGTGACGTAAGGTCGTGATCCCCCGATTCCATTATGGGCACTCATTAACATCCTGCCTCACCTTGAAGGGAAGAGTATATAAGGTGAGTGTAAGAAATAATGACATCATTTTATGAGCATTTAGAACTCTTGTACTCTAACTCATTACCTTGTGTAGCAAATTAGGGATATCAGCTTGTATCCTTTAAGGACATAAGGGATTCATGGAGAAGAAAGAAAGTCATATTAAGGGAGTCATGCCATAGATGGAAAGGACTAGCCTCACATACCTTTGTCGTTTAACTATCTTATCGCTCGATCGTCCTCCTTTGATGCTCGCGCCTCAACCTTCGAGAGGAATCGCATTAACATTAGTTACTCGACTATAAGAACATTTCACTATTTCTAGGGAAAATTGGGCAGCACTTCCTTTGTTTATACTACCTTTCCCACATTCCATATCAACTCCCAACGTTGATAACAACATCCCCAATATAGCATCAACAATCATCACTTATCTACTTTTACTACAATTCACCATTTCTCTTAGATTTCCCTATAATTATGATTATCACTTGTTATCGCGTTTTCTCATATATAATACCTATTTCATGGTTTAAACGTCACTTATAGCATTTTCCCAATCACAGCATACTAACATTCATAATTCACTCCAATTACTATTCACACATTCATGACCCAATTGTTATGTTTTTTTTTCCACAATTCAAGTGTTTCAACTTTGAACCACTCAAACCATATAAAAAGAGTCATAAAACTCACCTAATGATGGATGAACATCTTTTGAGGGGAATTCCTCTTCTTGCACCAAAACCCTAACTGACTCTTCTTTAGTTTTCTTAGCTTAGATGAACTTTTAATGGGTTTCACAAACTTGATTTCATGTATTTGGTGTAGTTAACCATGGTTTTCCTTTGATTTCTTGTGGAAGAATGGTAGAGAAGGTTCTAGAGAGTTCTTAGAGAGAAGAGAGTGGAAGATGAAATGAAATAAAAAAATGTAGGAGGGGCCTTATATTAATTCATGAAATCAGTCCCGTCTGTGATGTACGGTGAGATCGACGGAGCGTCGATTGGATCGACGGGACGTCGATCCATCCGTCGATATCGTCAAATTTCCAGTGAACAATCTGTCATTTCTCATCATTCGACGGTGAAAAGGACGGTCCGTCGAACTGATCGACGGAGAGTCGACCTGTTCGTCGAGGGGTCTTCATTCCAGCTCAGTTTTACGGTGCCATCGATGGGGCGTTAACCTGTTCGACGGTACAAAGGACGACCATCAAACCTCCCTTTTTCAGGGCTGGGGCGAAGTTTCATTTAACAGACTCTTCTCCCTTGCCTTTAACTTCTCTGAAAATTTACGTTGGTATTCTTAAGTATCCTTTCGTACTTGTAGGGACAACATATTCACCTTAACTTTCGTTAGTCCCTTCATCACTTAGCAACCCAAGGTTCCGGGGTGTAACCGTGTTGATGCAGTACGGTGAGGTTATTGCCTACACTTCTAGGAAATTGCGGAAACATGAGAAGAATTATCCAACCCATGATCTTGAACTAGTTGTGGTTATTCATGCACTAAAGATATGAAGACATTATTTGTATGGTGTTCATGTTGATATTTATACAGATCACAAGAGTCTCCAATACATTTTCAAGCAAAAAGAGTTAAATCTACGACAGAGGCGATGGTTAGAGCTGTTGAAAGACTATGATGTGAGTATCTTATATCATCCCGGAAAAGCGAATGCGGTGGCCAATGCTCTTAGCCATAAATCCATGGGCAGCTTATGTGATGTTCAGCTAGAAAAGAAGGAATTAGCCCGTGAGCTCCATCAGCTAGCTAGCCTAGGAGCTTGCTTATTGGACAATGGCAATGTAGGGGTCGCTATTCATAACCCAGCTGTTTCATCCTTAGTAGCGGAGGTAAAGAAGCGTCAATATGAAGATCCCAAGTTGAGTTATTACAGAGATGCACTTCCTCAGAAAGAGAAGTCACTGTTTGACATTTCTGCAGATGGGATTCTCAGTGATCGAAGCGGGTTATGTGTTCCAAAAGTTGCAGGATTACGCCACCAGATTCTGGAAGAAGCCCATTAGTCCAGTCATTCTGTTAACCCAGGGGCAACAAAGATGTACCATGGCCTCAAGTAAATGCATTTGTTATATCCCGTATTTTTGTATGTTGGATTATTCGTAAGTTAATTGATATATGTTTAAGGACGAGATTAGTTTCGGGATATGTGACAAGAACTTTTAATCCCGATTTTTAATATGGCACGACTTGCTTGTAAATTCCAATTAGTGTAGAAATATTAATGGAGATTAGGGAGCAATTAACTATGATTAGATTATTAAGTGGAGATTAGTGATTAGTTAAGATTAATTAAGTTAGTTAATTAGACAATTAAGTGGGCCCCACCGAATTCTATAATTTAAAAAAATATATAATAAAATGAAATAAAGTGGATGATTCATTATGGTGGGGCACGTGTAGAATTTAGGGGCTGCATATATATGGCCTTTGATGACTAAGGACTTACACTTCACCTTCTCATTTTGTTGAAAACAAATTCATTGTTTATCCATGGCTGCTTACGGCCATGGCAATCCTCTTTAAAAAAAATCCTAAGGTACTTTACACGTCCAAGGAGGTGGTAGCAACATAAGGAATTGAATTGAGGAAGAGGAAATAGTGCAAATGGCGCAAGTGAGTGTAGAATTTGCTCCAATTAAATTAAGGTAAGACCTTCTCTTTTTATGGTGCAATTGGATTAGATGATGTTGTAATCGAGATATTAACTCTCATTAAGTGGAATTGGATGCAAGAAATTATATACGTTAACGTTAAGGTTCCGTTTGGACCGTGTTGGTGTTGTTCAAATTTAGCAACGATGGGTTAAATTTGATTAGTGTTGTCGTTATTGTTGTATGGTAATTGAAGATAATTTGTTCATGTTGAGGGGCTGGAAATTTAGTGATAAATACGTATAGGTGCTGCTGTCCATGACAAAATTATACTCTTCTCAGTGTGGTTGTAGTTTTGCGAAGTAAAGGACGAAAATTATATTTTTGATGTTGTAGTCTTAGTGGGCTGTTTTCGATTGCTATTGAAAAGGTATCAGAGTAATTTTCTTGTACATGGATGGTAGTTGATTGTTGTTGTGTTGCTGTTAATGTGGCTCGTAAATTTGGAAGAAAACAAGTGTATATGGTGTCGTATACTAAGCGTATAATGATATGCTTATTGTATAACCTTAAATGGTAAGAACGTAAGTTGAAAAAGAATTAAGAGAGGTTATTTGGTTGCTATTGTTGTTTTTGGTATTGCTGTGCTAATCGGATATTAATTGGAAGTTCGGGTTAGGCAAGATATATAGAGGAAATGCTGCCCGATTTCCGTCAAGTTCTTAACTAATCAAAATCCTAATCAAGAAGTATGAACTAAGAAATGATTCCTATAAGTGGTTGGTTGTAGATTTATAAGCTAGAGAGTTGTAGTTTACTAAAAATAGTGTTACTTTCATATTAAATAGGCTAAAGAGGCGACGAAGCAAACTTGGTTACAGTTAATCTATAACAGGTATGTTAAGCTAACCCTTCTTTGTTTTTGGCATGTTCCATATGAAACAAACAGACGACAAATGTATAACTCCAAAAAAGTTCCTATTCTTAGAGCCACTAGGTATGTTCTTGATTTCCAAAAGCTATTTCATTGTGTCTTGATACGTGTCTATGATTCCAGAAGTTCTATTTTGATATAATCCATAGTGACATTCCAAGGGTACTTGATATGACTGTTGTCTTGATTATCAAATGATGGTTCATTTTGATTATTCTATCGAGTCTTAGATGGGACTTAGTTTGCATATGATTGCTCACTACTCTGCTCGTGCATGTCTCAATATATCTTTCACCGAGTCCCGGGTCGGGTATGTTTTCGTGCACAGTTTCACTGCATTGTTCACCGAGTCCCTCACTAAAGGGCCGGGTATGGTATATATATATATATATGTTGATATGATGATGTGACGATATGATGATGTGATGATATGATGCTGTGATTATGGCGCCACGGATGGCATGTGATGACTTTATTCTCCGAGTCCCATAATAGGCCGGGTATGATATATGATATTGATATGCATGATCTACATTTCATAAGGCAAGTGTATTGGTATTTTGAATGTCATACTTGTCTCCTGTGATCTCTATTTCAGTCATGATCCTCTTTATTGTATTTCATGCTTTATATACTCAGTACATATCTCATACTGACCCCCTTTCTCCGGGGGGCTGCGTTTCATGCCCGCAGGTATAGATACTCGATTTGGTGATCCTCCAGCTTAGGATTTCTACTCAGCTGTTTTGGAGGGCTCCATTGTTCCGGAGCCTAGACTTTTGGTACAGATCTTTTGATGTATATATATATATATATGTTTATCCAGGGGTACGGCGGGGCCCTGTCCCGTCATATTTTACTATCGATACTCCTAGAGGTCTGTAGACATATGTGTGGGTTGTGTATAAGTTTTGTTTAGCTATTTCTATACGATGTGCTATGGATATGTTCTTCTGTAATGGCAGCCTTGTCGGCCTGCGTATGGTATTGATATGTAGTGGTAGCCTTGTTGGCTTGCGTATCATATTGACACGTAGTGGCAGCAATGTCGGCTTGCATATCATATTATGTTTTGATTAGTTGTGACTCCTCAGGAGACAAGTTATCGAGATATATATATATATATATATATATATATATATATATATATATATGACGACGTTACGAACCTTTGGAGTTCTTTTGCATGTTTATGTTATATCTCGCATTTTATACATACGGATAATTCAAGATGATTGCGGGAAGTTAAGAGCAGGGTTATATCTATGATCTTGTTAAGCACAAAAGTTGTTTGTGCGAGTTATGGATGCGGAAATATTGAGGAAGGCCAAGGGCAAAATTGGAAATTTGGAAAATGGTTTCATGAATTACCAAAAAAATTAGCCACAAGTAAGTGGGCTTGGAAAAATTAAAAAAAAAAAAAAGGGAAAAGGCCCAAGTGTGTGTGGCCGGCCATGGTATATGGCCCAAGCCCATGTGGGATTTTAATCCAAGCATTAAAGGATGACTACTCTTATGTGTCATCATAATTCTAGAAACTTCAAGAAAACAAAAACTTGGAGAGCAACACAAGAGGCCATTCGGCCATGTCCATGAAAAATTAAAGTCTCCAACTTTGATTCAAAAAAATTATTTCTCCTAGTATTCCTACTAATTCAAGGGTCCTCTTCAACGTGGCATAATTGTTAGAGCAAGAAAAACACCAATTCTTGCAAGGGACAACTTAGGTCAAGGAAGAAGATAATTGGAAAAAGGTAAGAATCAACCTTCCTTTCTATGTTATAGATGCTTGTGAATGTTGTAGTGTGTAGAAATAAGTGAAATTCATGAAAATATGGAGTTGTGCATGGTGGCCGTGTGTATATGTGTGTACGGCCGTGGGTATGTGTGTGTGGAGAATGGTGATTCAATTATTCTATTTAGTGCTTTAGTTGTTGTTGTTATGTATTCCATGTTAGTAATGAAAGTTTGATAGTTTTAGTTGAAGTTCCAAGTGTTGGAGAGTAGTTATGGAAGCCGATGTGACCATAATATTATTTCTTGCATATATGGAAAACAATATTGCTAGTGTATGAATTGTTAGTATAATTTATGAATTTGGAAGAAGAAAATATGTTGTTGTTGTTGCTATTCCATTTGGAAGAATTCGGGTAGCATAGCGTATGGATTGGATTATTTGAATATTGTATGGATTGTTTGAGGTATTCTTGAATATAGTTTGAATTTGAAAATGTAGGCAATTATGAATTGAATGTAAATGGAAAGTCGTCAAAGTTTGTAGAAAGGAGTTGTGAATTTTGAATGTGTTTTGGATTGATTGTCGATATTGTTGAAATAATTATTGGTATTGTCGTTGCTAAGTTGGCCGAGTTAAATTCTCGGATTTTTTGTTGTATGTTTGGCCGAGTTGAATTCTCGGGGATGTCGCATTTACAGGGGAAATGCTGCCGAAATTTCGGTAGATTAAGTATTGGTTTCGAATTGGATACTAAGCGCTTATGGCTAATGTCGGTATATATGAATATTGTTGTAGATCTTGCGAAGCGGAAAGCTTGAGTTCGGATTAGCATAGGAAGCGGGCAAGGTATGTAAGGCTTATCTTTCTTTCTTTTAGCATGGTCTGTATGTAACGAACGAATGATGTATATGTACGACCGCAAAGAAATTCCTATTCTTAGAGCCACTAGGATGGCTAACATGTTTGACTCCCGTAAGTCCTTTCATATGTCCTTGACATGTATCAATGATGTCCGATGATTTAATCGGTCTGTTTCCGAATGGCATTCGAAAGACGGTTAATATGACTAAAGCTTTGATCTTCAGATACTAGCACGTTTGATTATGTCGTTGAGTCCTTAATATATTACGATATGTACTTATGGTTCATACAGTCTTATTTGATGTGATCCATAACGATGTCCGAAGGGTTCTTGATATGATTATTGCGTCGGTTTTCCAAAAATGGCTTCTGAAATGCTTATAGAGCGCTCTGTACTTCAAACGATCGTAACTTCCTCATACTAAGTCGGATTGACCAGAAACTTGTTTCTGGGCCTTCAGATGTCGGTAAGTATACATATCCATTGAGACTTGATTTTTATGCATTTAGTTTCGCAGTACTCCGCTCGTGCATGTGTTATGATCTCTTTCGCCGAGTCCCGGGCCGGTGTGTATCGTGCGTATGGCTCGCCGGGTCCCCCGCTTGAGGGCCGGGTGCCATTTATGTATTCCGAAGTTAGATGGGTTATGGTGTTATGCTGTGTTTATGGTTCGCGAACCACATATGATATGATACTATGATATGATATTATGATGTGTGTCGGAGATTACGGAGTAAAACTTCCGGAGTTAGATGTGTGTGGCGCCGAAGGCAGGGCGGCGCCACGTTTCCCCGGGTCCCGTAAGGGACCGGACACCGTTCCTTGCATGCATGGTCTGTGTTTCCAGTAAGTTGTTTGATTACTTTGCATTTCATGCTTACCTTCTGTATTTATCTTCTGCACTATTTATTTCGCTTGTGATTATGTTCATATTATTCCATGCCTTGCATACTCAGTACATATTTCGTACTGATCTCCCTTTCTTCGGGGGATGCGTTTCATGCCCGCAGGTACAGACGCTCGTTTTGCTGATCCGCCCGCTTAGGACGTCTACTCAGCTGTCTTGGAGTGCTCCCTTGTCCGGAGCCCACATTTTGTTATAGACTCTTCCGTTGTATATCTTTGTATATATTCAGGGGTACGGCGGAGCCCTGTCTCGTCATATGATTCTGTTATGTTCGTTAGAGGCCTGTAGACATATTTGTGGGTCATGGGTCGTGTTTGTTTGGTTTTGTCTGTGATATGTGCCTTAGGCGGCCGTGTTTGCTATTATGGCCGAAATGGCTCATATGTTTGTATATATATGTACATTCGGGCGATGTTTATTCCGCCTGCCTACGGGCTTTGGTATGATATTTCTGATACATGTGGCCGCTTAAGACGACGCCTATTCTCAGTATTTGTGTAAGTTAAAGTATGCTTAAATATGAATAAGTCTTTGATATGTCGGTTCGGTAAGTGAGTGTGTGCAGGTGTCTAGTTGGGCACCAGTCACGGTCCACGGGATTGGGTACCAGTTTCCATATTGTTCTTAGGTCCAGTTTGACTATATCTAACAGGTATGTATACGAGTGTCCAGCTCGGGCACTAGTCATGCCCCACGGGGCTGGATCGTGACAGTATTGGTGGGACGGAATGAAGAAAGATATAGTAGAGTTTGTAGCTCAATGTCCAAATTGCCAACAAGTGAAAATTGAGCATCAAAAGCCAGGAGGATTGTTGCAAGCTATGAAAATTCCAACCTGGAAATGTGAAGTGATCAACATGGTTTTTATTGTAGGCTTAACTCGTTCTCGACATAAGTATGACTCCATATGGGTAGTTGTTGTTACACCTCAGAAATTTCTCCGTACTTGTATGATGAGTGGAATGATGAAAAATTGAGTGAATGATGTTTTATTAAGTCGGGAATGGCTAATTAAGAATTTTTGGAAATAAGAAAGTCGCGGAAAAATTTTCAGCCCAGTGGTCGTATATGGCACTATACGGCCCGTAAAGTGATTTACGGACCGTATAGTGCAGTCGTCCTCCAGCTTGTCAAAAATCTTAACTTTCTGTAAATGGTGAAAATGGTTCAATACGACTTGGAGGACGGCCCGTAAACTGGTTTATGGACCGTAAACCTCAGTTGTAAAATGCCATAATCCCCAGCCAAACTTTATGTTTCTCGGATGATTAAAAACGACCATGGAGGACGGACCGTAAACCACAATACGGTCCGTAAACTGGAATTTACGACCACTGTTCATCCCGACAAGAATTCATTAAAGATCAGATTTTGTGATTTTTAAAAGGGACTTAAGCCTCATTTCACTTCATTTTTCATCCATACACCTCAAGAGACCTCTAGAACATTCCAAATAATTCCTCCACAAGAATTCAAGAGAATTAAAGGGAATATCAAGACCAATAACACTAATTTCATGGAATCAAGTGTAAGAACACATCAAAGGATCTTCTAAGTCAAGAAATTCCCAAGAAGGTGGAACTAGGGTTTTGGCTAATTGAAGTATTTCCACTTAAGGATTTTTCAACCATCCTCCAAGGTAAGTTTCATGATTATTCCATGTTGTTTGAAGTGTTGGAAAGCCTAGACACTTGAAATGTAGAAGAACATAGAAATGGGTCATTATTGAGTGAATAGTGACATAAATGAATGATAGTAGAATTGAACTATGAATATTGAAGTGTCGTGAATACAAATACGTTATAAATGATGTTTATATCATGAAACAAGCATTAAATGCATGAAAACGCAAGGATGAGCTAGAAGTAGAAATAAGGGAAAATTGGAGGACAATGGTGGATTTTGTCAAATGCATGTAAATGACGATTGTCGATTATGACATTGTGAATAATATTATGACTATTGGGAGTTGATATAGGACATGAGAAAAGTAGTATGAACAAAGGAGACGCTTCCCAACTTCTCCTAGAATTCGCGACGCGTTCTTATAGTTAGTTTACTAATGTTGATACGAATTCTCTTATGAAGGTAACGACGTGATATCGACGGAGAACAAGTGAGCGATATCTTAGCTGAACGACCAAGGTATGTGAGGCTAGCCCTTCTTTCCAATGGCATGAATCTTTTAACTTGAATCCCTATTCCTTTCATGAGTTCTTGCATTCTAAGAAGTTAAAAGCTTATGTCTATGAATGTCTATATGAGATAAGTTATGCGATATGTTGACACTAGAATGATGACGATGTTATTCCTTGCCTACAATCACCTTATGTACTAGTCCTTTCAAGGTAAGGCGGAATGTCTATGATGGTTCCATAATGTAATCGGGGAATCACGACCTTACGTCACCCCGATAGAGTAAAGTTGATCATGAGTCTTATATACGCATTATGATAAGATAAGTATTTTATGATAAGCATATTACTATGAGCATTTACATTGAGCATGTCATGAGCATTTCACACCGGGCCTAGTTGGCCGGGCAGACACCGCTTCGGCGGGCGGCGATACGGATACACCACGACCAACGGGCGTGGGCAGACACCACTAGTGGGCGGCATGAGATGGAGGCCTGGACGTGGGCTAATATTATTGATTATCACACCGTTCCGACATGGACGGGCAGCTTGCATATGATGCATACATGTATGATGATTAGTATGAGTAAGATAGTATGCATTACTTCATTTATGATTATCAGTCAGATCCAGATGTCTCATGTTGATGTTATCCTCATATTATTGATGTTTTCTTTCATTATGTATGCCTCTCATACTCGGTACAATATTCGTACTGACGTCCTTTCTTCGGACGCTGTGTTCATGCCCACAGGTAGACAGGGAGGAGAGCTTGGCCCAGGTCCTCAGTAGCTGTCAGCTGATAGATAGCACTCCATTGTTCGGAGGTGCTTATAGCTATTTTTTTTTATGTACATTCATAAATGCATATTTTTGGCATGACGGAGTCTTGTTCCGTCCATGTATTCATTATGTTAGTAGAGGCTCGTAGATACGCAGTGTGGGTTAGATGGTCTCAAAAGATGTTTTCTTATGTCTGTACATTATTTTGATGGCCAAGAGACAAATGTATATAAATTATTTATATTTTATTAAATATGATTTTCCTACAATTGATATGTAGAATTGATAAAAGAGTATTAAATGAGTAAGATAAGTAATAGAGTGAGCAGTGCTCGGTAACTAGCTCCGGGTACCCGTCGCGGCCCCTAGCTGGGTCGTGACAGAAGTGGTATCAGAGCAGTTCATCCTAGGAAGTGTCTACGAGCCGTGTCTAGTAGAGTCTTGTTTATGGTGTGTTGCGCGCCACGCTAGTAAACAAGTGGCTACAGGGCATTTAGGAAAATGACCATCTTTCTTCTCATGAGATCGTGCGATAGAGCCATGTCTAGGATTATGTTCTTCATAAAGAGTGAGTTATGGTTTCAGAAGATGCCGCCAAAGGGAAAAGCTACCGCCGCCCAGAAGGGCAAAGTTACGACGAAGAGGCAGGCAGAAAGAGAGCCTCCGGCGGAGGTAGAGGAAAGTGAATCGCAAAGTGAGGCCGCGCCCAATGTAGAAGAGCAGGGAGGAGCCTCAGCTCCGATTCCTCCACCGGGTGCTTCGGGTCAACAAGTGTCCGAGGCTATACATTTATTGACACAGTTGGCTGCCACCCAGGCACAACGACAGAATGTGGGCCCAAGTGATTGTTCGGCTAGTACAAGAGCCCGTGATTTCCTTACTCTAAATCCTCCAGAATTTTTCGGGTCGAGGCTGGATGAGGACCCTCAAGGTTTTATTGATGAAATGCTGCGGACGCTGAAACTTATGCATGCTTCTGAGACCGAATCTGTGGAGTTGGCCTCATATAGACTTTGCGACGTGGCGGTACTATGGTATAAGAATTGGGTGATAACAAAAGGAGAGAATGCACCACCTCCCGCGTGGCAAGAGTTTGGAGATGCCTTTATTCGTAACTATTTTCCACCTGAAGTCCGCCGAGCTAGAGCGGATAGGTTCTTGAATTTGAAACAGGGAAGCATGAGTGCCCGAGAGTATAGTATGCAATTCAATTCATTGGCCCGGTATGCTCCGACAGTGGTGGCGGACATGGGAGATCGAGTCTATAGATTTGTGAGTGGTTTAGGACCACACTTGTTCAGAGATTGCCTGACAGCCTCTTTGCAAGATGGGATGGATATTTCCCAGATACAGGCCCATGCTCAGAATCTCGAGGAACGACAACGACAGCAGAGGAGTGATCGTGAGGGTGACAGAAGACAAGGTAAGAGGGATAGATCTATGGGGGAGAGCAGTGAGTACCGAGGGGGACCGAGACAGACACATTCCAGGCACTCAGGTCAGTCAGCGACCAGTGCACCTCCCAGATTCTCGGATAGGAGATTTGACTGTTCTTTTTAGTCAGGCCAGGGGCCGATTTCAAGGGCCTCAGATTCGCAGTCCAAGGGAGACTTTAGCCAAAGGATACCTCCAGTACCGCGGTGTAGCCAGTGCGGCAAATTACATTCCGGATAGTGTCGTCAGGGTTCGGATGCTTGTTATGCTTGCGGGCAGGTTGGTCATATGATGAGAGATTGCCCTTCAGCGAGAGATAGAGCAGAGTCTCAGCCCACAGGTTCAGCAGCGGGTTCTTCTTCAGCACGCCCGACAGCACAGACTCCTCAGACTACAGCAGGCAGAGGCAGAGGTAGAGGGGGAGCATCCACTTCAGGTGTTGTTCAGCCCCGTGTGTATGCTTTAGCTGGGCGACAGGATCTTGAGTCTTCCCCAGATGTTGTCACAGGTACCTTGACTATATTTTCCCGTGACGTATATGCTCTGATTGATCCGGGTTCTACCTTCTCATATATTACTCCGTATATCGCTGATTGTGTTGGGGTGAGACCTGAGCCAATTAAACCTTTCGAGGTATTCACTCCGGTTGGTGATCCCGTAATAGATAGACAAGTATATAAGGACCGTGTAGTCATTATGTGTGATCGCCAGATAAGGGCTGATTTGATTGAACTTGAGATGATAGATTTTGACGTAATTATGGGTATGGACTGGTTGGCATCATGCTATGCTAATGTTTGTTGCCGGACAAAGGTAGTTCGATTCCAATTTCTGGGAGAGCCCGTACTGGAGTGGAAGGGTAATACAGCTTCCCCAAAGGGTAGGTTTATTTCCTACCTTAAGGCGAGAAAGATGATACCCAAGGGTTATATTTGTCATCTAGTTCGGGTTCATGACACGGAAGCGGAAGTGCCAACTTTCCAGTCTGTCCCGGTAGTGAATGAATTGCCAGATGTGTTTCCCGACGAGTTCCCAGGCCTTCCTCCAGAAAGGGAGATTGATTTCGCCATCGATATGTTACCAGACACCAAGCCCATCTCTATTCCTCTATATCGAATGGCTCCAGCAGAACTGAAAGAGCTAAAAGCACAGCTAAAAGATTTACTTGAGAAGGGGTTTATAAGGCCTAGTTCCTCGCCATGGGGAGCACCAGTCTTGTTCGTAAGGAAGAAAGACGGATCGCTACGAATGTGCATCGACTACAAGCAATTGAACAAAGTGACGGTGAAGAAAAGATATCCCCTTCCTAAAATTGACGACTTGTTCGATCAGTTGCAAGGTGCTAAATGGTTCTCCAAGATAGATCTGAGATCGGGTTATCATCATGTGAGAATTAGGGAAGCAGATATTCCCAAGACTGCCTTCAGGACAAGATATGGTCACTACGAGTTTCGAGTAATGTCGTTCGGGTTGACGAATGCCCCGGCGGTATTCATGAATTTAATGAATAATGTGTTCAGGCCGTTTTTGGATCTTTTTGTGATAGTGTTTATCGACGATATCCTGGTGTATTCTCGCACAGAATCAGAACATACAGATCATCTAAGAATTGTTCTTAGCGTTCTTCGAGATCGGGAATTGTATGCAAAGTTTTCGAAGTGCGAGTTTTGGCTTAACTCAGTGGCATTTCTAGGCCATGTTATTTCAGATGATGGTATCCGAGTCGACACTCAGTAAATAGAAGCTGTGAAGACTTGGCCAAGACCTACGACGCCTGCAGAAGTTCATAGTTTCCTTGGGTTAGCAGGATACTATAGGAGATTTGTAGAGGGCTTCTCATCTATTTCAGCCCCATTGACAAAGTTAACCCAGAAGTCGGCTAAATTCCAATGGAGTGATGCCCGTGAGCGTAGCTTCCAAGAGTTGAAAAACAGGTTGACCTCAGCGCCAGTGCTAACACTTCTAGAAGGATCAGATGGTTATGTAGTATATTGTGACGCCTCCGGTGTGGGATTAGGATGTGTATTGATGCATAATGGGAAAGTTATTGCATATGCTTCGAGACAGTTGCGAAAACACGAACAGAATTATCCCACTCATGATCTTGAGCTGGTTGCGGTCATTCATGCATTGAAAATATGGAGACACTACTTATATGGTGTGCACGTGGACATCTATACGGATCACAAAAGCCTTCAATATATTTTCAAACAGAAGGAGTTGAACCTGCGGCAAAGGAGATCGTTAGAATTACTGAAGGATTATGATGTGAACATTCTATATCATCTAGGGAAGGCGAATGTAGTAGCATATGCACATAGCTGCCGATCGATGGGTAGTTTATGTGGAGTTCCTTCGGAAAAGCGAGAAATGGTTCGTGAGGTCTATCGGGTAGCAAGTCTCGGCGTACGGCCAATCGATTCAGGAGATGCAAGTATTAGCATCAATGACCCCACAGTTTCATCATTGAATCTAGAAGTGAAGGAACGGCAATATGAAGATCCTCAGTTAAGCCACTATCGAGATCTATCTCAGGAAAAGGAAAAGTCTCCATTCGAAGTTTCCATAGAAGGGGTTCTTAGATATCGAGGCCGGCTATGTGTACCGAATGCGGCAAACTTGCGCCAACGGATTTTAGAGGAAGCACATTATTCCCGGTATTCTATTCATCCAGGTGCAACCAAGATGTACCACGATCTCAAATTGATATATTGGTGGGATGGCATAAAGCGAGACATAGCAGAATTTGTAGCACAGTGCCCAAATTGCCAGCAAGTGAAGGCCGAGCATCAAAAACCAGGAGGCTTATTGCAAGCAATGGAAATTACTATATGGAAATGGGAAGAAATTAACATGGATTTTGTGGTAGGATTACCCCGTACGCGAGGGAAGTATGATTCTATATGGGTGATCGTGGATAGACTCACGAAAGCAGCTCATTTTCTTCCCGTTAGAACCACATATTCAGCGGAAGATTATGCTAAATTGTATCTCAAGGAGATTGTAAGATTTCACGGTATTACTTTGGCCATTATCACAGACAGAGGGGCACAGTTCACAGCCAAGTTCTGGAAGTCCTTTCAAGAAGGTCTGGGTACTCAAGTTAAGCTCAGCACGGCATTCCATCCGCAGACCGACGGACAAGCCGAGCGTACTATTCAGACCTTGAAAGATATGCTACGAGTGTGTGTGCTGGACTTTGGTGGTAGTTGGGATGAGCATTTACCTCTTATTGAATTTGCCTATAATAACAGCTATCATTCCAGTATTCAAATGGCCCCGTACGAGGCCTTATATGAAAGAAAATGCAGATCTCCAATTGGATGGTTTGAAACCGGAGAAGTACAATTGATAGGCCCCGACTTGATCCAACAAGCAGTTGAAAAGGTTAAGGTTATTCGAGACCGACTGTTAACAGCTCAAAGTCGCCAAAAGTCTTATGCAGATAATCGCCGACGAGACTTGGAATTTCAAGTGGGCGATTGGGTGTTCCTGAAGGTATCGCCGATGAAGGGAGTGATGAGATTTTGCAAGAAGGGAAAGCTAAGTCCCAGATATATCGGACCCTACCAAATCATTTGCAAGGTGGGTCGAGTAGCCTACGAATTGGACTTGCCTTCAGAGCTCGAATCCGTGCATCCAGTATTCCATGTTTCGATGCTCCGTAATTGTATTGGAGACCCAACAAGAATAGTTCCGGTTGATGATGTGCAAGTAACAGAGAAGCTAACATACGAGGAAATGCCCGTTACCATTTTGGTTAGACAAGTACGAAGGCTTCGGAATAAAGAGGTTGCTTCAGTCAAAGTTCTATGGCGAAATAATAATCGGGAAGAAATGACTTGGGAAGCAGAGGAGAAGATGAGATATATGTACCCCCATTTGTTCAAATCCCCAGAAGAGATTCAAGATGAGACGTCGATGGTGTAAGGTATGTATGTTTTAGTTTTATGTTTTTGGTCGTGTGTGGCCATAAATGCGTTGATATTGTGATATGGCCCTGTGAGGCGAAGATATTGTGGGTTGTTGTGATGGAAAGGTAGTATCCAAATTACAAAGGAAACTCTGGCAAAAATTTTCTAGAATTCCTAAGTGTCGAACATTCGAGGACGAATGTCCCAAAACGGGGGAAGAATGTTACACCTCGGAAATTTCTCCGTACTTGTATGATGAGTGGAATGATGAAAAATCGAGTGAATGATGTTTTATTAAGTCGGGAATGGCTAATTAAGAATTTTTGGAAATAAGAAAGTCGCGGAAAAATTTTCAGCCCAGTGGTCGTATATGGCACTATACAGCCCGTAAAGTGATTTACGGACCGTATAGTGCAATCGTCCTCCAGCTTGTCAAAAATCTTAACTTTCTGTAAATGGTGAAAATGGTTCAATACGACTTGGAGGACGGCCCGTAAACTGGTTTACGGACCGTAAACCTCAGTCGTAAAATGCCATAATCCCCAGCCAAATTTTCTGTTTCTGGGATGATTAAAAACGACCATGGAGGACGGACCGTAAACCACAATACGGTCCGTAAACTGCAATTTACGACCACTGTTCATCCCGACAAGAATTCATTAAAGATCAGATTTTGTGATTTTTAATAGGGACTTAAGCCTCATTTCACTTCATTTTTCATCCATACACCTCAAGAGACCTCTAGAACATTCCAAATAATTCCTCCATAAGAATTCAAGAGAATTAAAGGAAATATCAAGACCAATAACACTAATTTCATGGAATCAAGTGTAAGAACACATCAAAGGATCTTCTAAGTCAAGAAATTCCCAAGAAAGTGGAACTAGGGTTTTGGATAATTGAAGTATTTCAACTTAAGGATTTTTCAACCATCCTCCAAGGTAAGTTTCATGATTATTCCATGTTGTTTGAAGTGTTGGAAAGCCTAGACACTTGAAATGTAGAAGAACATAGAAATGGGTCATTATTGAGTGAATAGTGACATAAATGAATGATAGTAGAATTGAACTATGAATATTGAAGTGTCGTTAATACAAATACGTTATAAATGATGTTTATATGATGAAACAAGCATTAAATGCATGAAAACGCAAGAATGAGCTAGAAGTAGAAATAAGGGAAAATTGGAGGACAATGGTGGATTTTGTCAAATGCATGTAAATGACGATTGTCGATTATGACATTGTGAATAATATTATGACTATTGGGAGTTGATATAGGACATGATAAAAGTAGTATGAACAAAGGAGACGCTGCCCAACTTCTCCTAGAATTCGCGACGCGTTCTTATAGTTAGTTTACTAATGTTGATACGAATTCTCTTATGAAGGTAACGCCGTGATATCGACGGAGAACAAGTGAGCGATATCTTAGCAAAACGGCCAAGGTATGTGAGGCTAGCCCTTCTTTCCAATGGCATGAATCTTTTAAATTGAATCCCTATTCCTTTCATGAGTTCTTGCATTATAAGAAGTTAAAAGCTTATGTCTATGAATGTCTATATGAGATAAGTTATGCGATATGATGACACTAGAATGATGACGATGTTATTCCTTGCCTACACTCACCTTATGTACTAGTCCTTTCAAGGTGAGGCGGAATGTCTATGATGGTTCCATAATGTAATCGGGGAATCACGACCTTACGTCACCCCGATAGAGTAAAGTTGATCAAGAGTCTTATATACGCATTATGATAAGATAAGTATTTTAGGATAAGCATATTACTATGAGCATTTACATTGAGCATGTCATGAGCATTTCACACCGGGCCTAGTTGGCCGGGCAGACACCGCTTCGGCGGGCGGCGATACGGATACACCACGACCTACGGGTGTGGGTAGACACCACTAGTGGGCGGCATGAGATGGTACCCCGGACGTGGGAGGCCTGGACGCGGGCTAATATTTTGATTATCACACCGTTCCGACATGGACGGCCAGCTTGCATATGATGCATACATGTATGATGATGAGTATGAGTAAGATAGCATGCATTACTTCATATATGATTATCAGTCAGATCCAGATTTCTCATGTTGATGTTATCCTCATATTATTGATGTTTTCTTTCATTATGTATGCCTATCATACTCGGTACAATATTCGTACTGACGTCCTTTCTTCGGACGCTGTGTTCATGCCCACAGGTAGACAGGGAGGAGAGCTTGGCCCAGGTCCTCAGTAGCTGTCATCTGATAGATAGCACTCCATTGTTCGGAGGTGCTTATAGCTATTTTTTTGATGTACATTCATATATGCATATTTTGGGCATGACATAGTCTTGTTCCGTCCATGTATTCATTATGTTAGTAGAGGCTCGTAGATACGCAGTGTGGGTTAGATGGTCTCACAAGATGTTTTCTTATGTATGTACATTATTTTGATGGCCAAGAGACAAATGTATATAAAGTATTTATATTTGATTAAATATGATTTTCCTACAATTGGTATGTAGAATTGATAAAAGAGTATTAAATGAGTAAGATAAGTAATAGAGTGAGCGGTGCTGGGTAACTAGCTCCGGGTACCCATCGCGGCCCCTAGCTGGGTCGTGACAGTTGTCGACAGACTCACGAAATGAGCTCTTTTTCTTCTAGTCAGGACTACATACTCAGCAGAAGACTATGCAAAGCTGTATCTTAAAGAGATAGTGCGACTTCATGGCGTTCCAGAATCCATTATCACTGATAGAGGAGCACAATTTACAGTAAAATTCTGGATGTCCTTTAAAGAAGGTTTGAGAACTCAAGTGAGACTTAGCATAGCATTTCATCCACAGACTGATGGACAAGCTGAACGCATTATTCAGACTTTGGAAGATATGTTGCGGGCATATGTATTAGACTTTAGAGGTAATTGGGATGATCATTTGCCACTTATCGAATTCGCTTATAACAATAGTTATCATTCTAGTATCCAGATGGCCCCGTATGAAACACTATACGGAAGGAAGTGTAGATCGCCAATTAGATGGTTTAAAGTGGGAGAAACACAATTAATGGGTCCAAAATTGATTCAGCAAGCGGTGGAAAAGATCAAGCTTATCTGAGAAAGATTGTTGACAGCCCAGACTCGCCAAAAATCTTATGCGGACAACCATCGTCGGAACTTGGAATTCCAAGTTAATGATTGGGTATTCCTGAAAGTGTCGTCGATGAAAAGCGTAATGAGATTCGGCAAGAAGGGAAAGCTTAGTCCTCAATATATTGGACCTTATAAAATTATGCGCAAGGTGGGTCAAGTGGCTTATGAGCTAGATTTACCTCCAGAACTTGAGTCGGTCCACCCAGTTTTTCATGTGTCGATGGTCTGTAAGTGTGTTGGAGATCCTTCCAGAATCGTGCCGATAGATGATGTTCAAATTACCAAGAAGTTGTCTTATGAATAGGTAGGTACCCATTGCCATATTAGATAGGTAAGTGTGAAAACTTAGAACTGAAGATGTTGCCTCAGTTAAGGTCCTATGGAGAAACAATAACAGAGAGGAAATAACTTGGGAAGCAAAAGAAGTTACGAAGTCTAGATATCCGCATTTATTTTCTTCCCCATAAGAGGTGCAAGATGAGACACCATTGTCCTACGGTATGTAATGCTTTCTTTTGATGTTTTTGGTCATGTGTGGCAGTGTTTTCTTGCTGTTATTGTTTTAACCCTGTGAGGAGATGATATTATGGGTTGCTGTGATAGGATGGTAATGCCATATTACAGGGCAAACTCTTGCGGAATTTTTGTAAAATCCCTGAGAACTTAACATTCGAGGATGAATGTTCTTAAGGGGGGAGAATGCTACACCTCGGACATTTCGTGTTGTTGTGCTATGAATATACTAAAGCAAGTTTAAGGAGAACATGAAGTCTTTATGACATTAAGAAGAGAATTAGGTAGCTTTAAAGAATATACAACAAGATTTTGAATCTATATGACTCGGTGAAACCAAGTTCGTCGAAGGAAGGGAAGTATAAGTTGTGTTTGGGGAGATTTTTTCGAATTATCGAGTTAATGATTATTTAGTAATGTCTTGAGGAGAAGTTACAAAGATCCTTAGATGGTTAACGAAGTGTTACACAAGTGCCAAGAAGATTCTATAAGGATTGGAGATCAAACGAATCAACAAGATCAATATCGAAAAAAAGGGAGTTTTACGACCACTTATACAGTCCGTATAACTTTATACGATCCATATAAGGGTCCGTATAACGGTTACACGTAAGGGTTATCATTGGTGATATTATAGGGTCTCTTATACGGACCGTATAAAATTATACGAACTGTATAAGGGTCCGTATAACAGTTTCAGAATGGGTCAGTCTCTGGTGGAATTATACAGTCAACTTATACGGACCGTATAAGTGTCCGTATCAATCATGTCGGGTCAGATTTTAATAATTATATATATGAGACCCAAGTTCTTATTTTTCATTTTCCATCTTCTCTATAATTCTTGAGGGCTCTAGAATATTCTCCACACCATATTATCACAAATCCAAGGGAAATCAAGGATTAAGCACATAGAATCAAGTGCAAAGAGGCTCACTAGGGTTTGTAGAAATCAAGAATTCATTTGGTATTGAAGTTAGGGTTTTTCTCAAGTGAAGTATCTTCATCCAAAGTTCATTCTTATATGGTCAAGGGTTAATTTTACATCTATTTCATGTTATTAGAAGTATTGAGTTGGTTGAATAACTTGGATGAGAGAAGAAAGTAGACTATGGAGCTTAACTATGGCTTTAATGGTATTTTGAGTAGTATTATACGAGTCATGAAAAATATGAGTATGATTCTTAGTATGATATGAGTATAATCTTGTTATGAACGATACTAAGGATGTGGAGGAAGTATTATACGAGAATGAATATGGTGTTGTGTTGTAGTTATGATTATGGATGACTTTGAAAGGGAGTTTTGAGAATTGAACAATGCTTAACCTTAAGAAGTCTATCGATTATAGTATTATGGGTATTGATTTTAATGTTTAGGAGTTCTTCATTATATTGAGAAAGTTGTCAAAACAAAGGAAATGCTGCCCAATTTTCGTTAGTCTTTTAGTCACTTTAGCTTAACCGTAAGCATGTTTCCAATGGCCTAATCATGGTACTAATTCTCTTGAATGTAGAATCGTGAGCTTGGAATGAGAGCGTTTAATCGATAATGTTAAAGAGACATTAAGGTATGTTAAGGCTAGTCCCTTTCTTTCAAAGGCATGACTCCTATATTACAATTTCCTACATATTTCCATGAACTTCTTACATTCCATGATTAGCAAGTTCAAGATTATTAAGAGCCTATCATGAGATAGAGATGAGATGTATTCTATGATAATGATGATGATGATTATGATTCTATTTATAGAGATTCTAAAGCTTATGAAGTGATGTTATTATGAGACTAATGATCCTATTGCATGATTTCCTTGATGCTATTCATTGCTGGCAATCTCACCTCAGAATACTAGTTTCCTTCAAGGTGAGACATGGTGATATTGATTGTTCCATAATATAATCGGGGGTTACCGACCTTACGTCACTTCGATAGAATTATAGCTTTTGGTTGACCTCCCATGCATGCTCTTTGTTTTGTATATGTTAGGTTACACCGTGCCTAGTTAGCCGGCCAGACACCACTACGATGAGCGTAGTGGGCAGCTATGATGATAATTACACTGTGCCTAGTTAGCCGAGCAGACACCATTAGTGGGCATTACGAAATGGTTACCCCAGACGCGGGAGGCCCTGACACGGGCTAACGATGATCACACTGTACCTACATGGTCGGGCAGTTTATATATGTATACATGATATGATGTTGTTTATTATAAAAGTTAGCATACATGATTCCGCCTTAAGAGGCAATCAATTACAGGTTATCTCTTCATCTCCTGCTCTCTTACTTCTTTATTATGTTGCTATACAGGCCTTACATACTTAATATATTGTTCGCACTTACGTCCTTTCATTTATGGACGCTGCATACATGCCCACAGGTTGACAGGGAGACGACACAGACACCTAGGGGCTTTATCAGCAGATATACAGGAGCACTCCACTACTCCGGAGTTGCCGCTTATTGGTATATTCTTTTGTGTATATATTTGGGGCATGGCAGGGTCTTGTCCCGTCCTCATGATTTCAGTAATTCAGCTAGAGGCTTGTAGATATGTAGATGTGGGTAATAGATGTTATGTGACCTTTTCAGTGTTTATTCTGTACATCATTTTGTAGCCTCGTGGGCTTGTATACATACATATGTTTTGGGAGATAGTTAAAGATCGTTTCATAATAAGTTTTGTGTTGAGAATGATGTATATCCAAGTTGAGTCTGATGGTAAGAATGATATGTGGTGCTCGGTGGGCTAGCTTCGGGTACCCGTCATGGCCCTCTAGTTGGGTCTGACAGGGTAAAGGTTGATAAACATCAAGATTGGTATCGTAAGGTATAGCTCTTCTGTACTAAGTTGATAACTTGGATAAGACTCAACTTTTGAAGTCGAGAGTGATAGACATGATTTGTTATGCGTGAGGAAAAATTAGAATTGGCCGCCACATATGTGTGATAGGACTGTGTTTGGTTTCGGAATTAAGCATCAGTTAAAATTATTATTGGTCATATTCGAGAGTTGTGCATTCATTCAGGGTCAGCATTGTTCGATTTAAGCTTAATGGTCTATGGTTATATTTCCAAGAAGATATTTAAAGATTCAAAGCGTTTTAGCTCAGATTTGAGGTATGACAGATTTATCCAGCTTTGTCAGGGTTTTCTAGTGGGTTTGATGATATTTTCTGAGAACAGTTACTTGGATAGAATAATGGTTTACAATGAGCTTAGTGCATATTTGTAGAGGAACTATTGAGCGAGAGGTCTTTATAGTGACCAGTTGGGCTCCGATGGACTTTGCTCGGTGAGATATTCAGTAGTATGGTTCCTGTATTATGACTTGAAGGATAAGATGACTTGGAACTAGCCAAGTTGGTTTTCAGTAAGATTAGTTTTGATGGAATTGTGTAGAGAACTTAGATGAATCAAGGATTCTTTCTGGCGATAGTAAGTCATGGTGTCAGGTTTATGGTGTGTGTGTTCAAGTGTTCTAAGAAATGGTGATGTGGGAAAATGGCTTTAGCTAGTGCGAAGGAAAGGTTACCGGAATCAGAACATCTTCCCGGTTCATAATGGGCTATGGATTATGGCCTTGTTTGGAAGGATTGCGTGATTTGAGAAAGTGTTTGTGGGAAGGAGGGCAAGAGAGCCCGAGTTGTAGTGGCCTGTTTGAGATTATCCGTTATGTTGTTCCTGTGTTTTATGAGTTAGTTCTCACCAGGCTTGTCAGGTGTTCATCTGGTTTTCCATGTTTTTATGTTGAAGAAGTTCCATTCTGATGGTTTCTATATCATTCTTTGGGAGTTAGTTATGTGCGATGAGAATCCTTCCTTCTAAGGAGCCCGATAAGTGTTCGAGATATCCCTAGTTGTTGCGGGGTCAGGTATCTTTTCTGTTCTTTTCCTTTTGGTCGCTCGAGGATGAGCGATGGTTTAATTGTTATCTGATATAATGACTATAGTATTTTCGGTACTTTTGACCCTTCCTCGAGTTTGTTTAGCTCACATTACACCCGAGGGGACCGTTGACAGGCTTCCCAGGGTATTTGGATATGATTAGGGAAACGTTTTTGGAAATCTGAGCTTAAAGCGAAAAAGAGTTGACTCAAAGTTGACTTTTGGGTAAACGGACCTTTTTCGGGAATCCGTTGATTTTGAGAGGTCCGGATGGTCTTTTAGAAATTGTGCTTATATTCCGTTTGGTTCCTAATGAACTCGGGTGCATTTTGATACTTGGGTTGGGAAGTTGGATTTAAGGTATCGGGGATTGACGTGGTCCATGAGACATCCGTTAGGAATTTTAAGGCCATCAGTGCGTTCGTAGCGTGATTTTATATATGTCTACATATATAGTATGTGAGAAGATAGCCTCGGGTGATAGTCGGGATTTTGGGTTAAGATTGTGAGCTTGAGTTTAAGATTCTGGTGTCTGGAGTCCGCTATGGAGACACCATTACCGCTATAGCGGAACCGCAACGGCAGCAAAAGCGGCACAGTGAGAATCTGGGTAGACCGTCATAGCGGGACCGCCGTAGCGGTCACGATGCCGCAGAAGCAGTGATGACTGAATTTGTGACTTAAAAAGGGATTAAATCCCCAACCTCTTGTCATTATTTCACATTCATATCTTAAGGCTTGGGAGGATATTTTTAGAGGAATTCGGCTATTTCTTCACAAAGGTAACTTCCTTGGTCTTAGAATCCTCCATTTACTTCTAATAATCCTTAATCTAAGGCTAGAATCCCTAGAATCAAGAGGAATCAATTTGGATTTTTCATGAAAGTTCATAAAAATGGTTTAGACTCTCTAAGTTGTTTGTGTTGATGAAAATTGGTTGGGTTATAATAGAATTTTATATATCTAAGGTTTTTAAATCTTCCATCTTTAGTGATAAATTCGTGAATTGGAAAGTTAAGGTTTATACCCAAATTTGGGGCTTTTTTCTAGAATCCGAATTTAAGTGATTTGTTAGTGCATCTAGCCTATAATTGATGGGAATTGATCATATAGAACATTAATCTTATGATTAGACCAATAGATTCCTTATTTCATCTTTCTAATTTATAAACCCATTCCATAGGTTGAGATTTTGGTCTTGAATAGAAGCAAGGATTGAATGATGTTCATCTTGATTCAAATTTTGTGATTCAGATATGTTTAGACTTCCATTATCTCGAGGCTCAAAGGAACTGAAAGACTAAGGTTTGATTGTTGGAGACCTTGTTGTTCGGCTCTCCAGGTAGGTTACGGTTTACCTTATGGAGCGTTTGTTTAGATGACATTGTCAGAGAATGCATGTAAAAATTCGGGTATGAAGTTGGGTTGGATATTGTCTTAGGTAGGGCCTTGTTGTGTGATTTGGGTGCTAGCCACCCCGGTGCGTTGTTGACTTATGTTGTTCTATTTACTTATTGGCTCGTTGCCACGATTGACACCTCGGATATTGGTGATGAGCGATATATCATGTTTATGATATTTCAGTACTTTACTTGATTGATATTGAGATGAGAATAGCAATTCCATTGTGGCTTATTGTGTAGCCTTATTATTGATATTACTTGTGTGCCATGGGAGTTACTATTGAGAATGGTGAATCCATTGTAGCTTATTGTGTAGCCTTATTAATGATATTACTTGTGTGCCATAGGAGGTACTATTGAGAATGATGATTCCAATGTGGCTTATAGTGTAGCCTTATTATTGATATTACTTATGTGCCATGGATAATATGGCTATTGATTGAATTGGTTGTTGATATTACATTGCATTGTATTCATACTCATTTCCATGATTCATAGATATTACATGGTTATGGTACTGATGATGATAAGTTAGGGAGTGTAGCCTCCGAGGTTTCTGCCGGAGAGCGTAAAAGAATGATGAGAGTCCGTGATCCGAGGTCATTTACCGGAGCAGGCTGAGTGTACGTTTCCTGAGGTTTCTTGCCGGGAACGATTGAGTATTCGATGATTGAGGTCTTTGTCGGGATCGTGAGAGTGTCCAAAGCCCGAGGTCTTTTCCGGGATCGTGAGAGTGGTACATAAACTTCACGGGTCTCCTATGGGTTGTGCTACCGTGATGTGATTTTCCATCATCGGAGTACATGTGTATGGTGCATATGCATTGCATACATCATACATACATTGTTGCATTGCAATGTGCCTTTGATTCTGATGACTTGTTGTGATGCTATTGTGATATACTGGTTTGGATTAATAATACTGAGACTTGGCAAAGTTGGGCTTCGATGCTATAACATAGGTGATGACTTGTTGTGAGATGATGGTGATGTACTGGTTCAGATTGACTATACTGAGACTTGGCACAGTTGGGCTTAGATGCTATAACATAGGTGATGACTTGTTGTGAGATAATTGTGATGTACTAGTTCAGATTGACTGTACTGAGACTTGGCACAGTTAAGTTTAGATGCTATAACATAGGTAATGACTTATACTGTGGATATGGATTCGTTTTGACCTGTATTTGTTGGTTTATGTGTTTATCTTGCTTTGTTGTCTTTATATACGTTAGTTAGTCTTAGTCAGCCTATGGTACCTACCAGTGCTTGTTGTTTGTATTGACCTGCACTTGATGCATTCTTTTATGAATGCAGAGTACCAAGTGAGATCGACTTCTACTCCTCGTGGCTGATATCTGAGGATTGCTGATTCGAGTCCTTCAGGGAGTGCATGAGGACGTTTACTGCCCGAAGACTCTTTCTATCATTATGTCTTTATTTCCATTATGAGACATGATCTTTGTGACTACTTATGTAATGTTCTTATTCAGACTTGTAGTATTTAGTTAGATGCTCTTGTACGACCAGACCAGATACTAGGGTGGATTTCATTTACTTCCACATTTTCTTATTTATATTATATTTGTGAGACTTAGGATATTTTACTTCTTCCGCTATTTTCTATTATTTGTGAATGTTTAGTAAAAGTTTTTCCTACCGAGGTGGGAAAGGTAGGTGCCCGTATGACTTAGCGAAATTGGGTCATGACACAGAGTGACGATAACACTTCCTCCAGTTCTTGGTATGAGTACTTTGTCCACAAATTCAAAGACCAGTTGCTAGACAGGCTGGATCTCTCTTTTGAAGAGTTTTTCAGTGCAAGTTGACGATCTATTCTTAACATCACATTATTGAAGGAGTTAGAAGCTCGTCCAGTCACATCCCTTACCCCTACCGTTGGTACTCCCAGAATTTTTGCCAGCGTTGATTCATTCAAAACAAAAGTTGTCACATTCACTATTATGGACAATGTTCTATTATCATGGTGACATTGGTTTGCATACTTTTCATCCACTTCAATTACGTATACGCAAGTAGCCAGTGAAGTAAAAAGATGAGTCCAATTTTGAAACTACAGCATTTCCAATAATTCTTTCATGCTAGTCTCCTCCCCCAGGCTTGTATCGATCATCATTCCAAAAAGAACTTTCTATTTCCAAGGAGATGAGTTTGATGTTGATAGATATGAATTTTCAGCGCTATCAATGGATTAGTGTTGTTGACTTGAGTAGAACAACTAGGTTAGAGATGTGGATTTCCCCCAGGTGTTGCGGTTACCGGCTCCAAAAGAAACAGAGTCACTGGATTTTGGTCTGACAAGGTTGGATCATATGAGGATGATGACACAAGAACCATTTTGCTTTGGTTAGAGATTAGTATGACACAAGGCAGTTTTTAGCAGTAGGACAGATGTGTTAAGAGATGTGAACCAGAGAAGGTGTTATGTTAGAGAGACGGATTGACGGTGAACAAACGAGAGCGCCTGTAGTTGCTGTTAAGGTGTCAGAGATAACTGTTGATAGTGAATATAAAGGAAAGGGTATTGGTTTAGTATTAAAGCGTCGATCCAGGGAATTTGTGTTTTTTTTTTAATTTTGAAGTGGGAGACACTTGACCGACTTGGTACTATAAGTAGTTAAGAGACATATGAGAGTGCTAAGAGAACTACTAACCTGAGTCACGAGGAGATCGGGTCTCTGGACAATTTTGACAGCGCTGAGCAGCAATTCTGAAAACCTATTTATGCCCTATACTGCACTTCTTATGTGTACATAAGCCCTTTCTGTCACATCCACCTTTTGACCCAACATTTTCACACTCTGCTTTTTCATCTTGCTTATTTTCCTTCTTGCTTCCCTTGGATTGATTGAATTTTGAACTGCAGCTTCTAATATTGAGATGTGTCCTTTCCATTAGATGATAAAGACACACATCCTGTCGTGAAGCCTTTAAGGAGTGACTTCTCAAGTTAACTTAGTTGATTAATGAACTATTTCTTTTCTTCTCTCTCTCCTCAACCTACACAAGATATCAGTGTTTGGATTTGGGAACCCAAGCAAGCTTGGGTCCCTTATAATTATAGAAGGGATAGATCAGGCAGCACATTCCCTTTCTCCTTCTGAGGTCCTTTCTTTTGATAACAAGTTTCTTTTGTACCCAATCTTACTCTATTTACGATAAACTCTTTGTTCCTCTTAACCAATTTAATTCTTGCTTTGCAAGACTCCTTGTAGTGATTTGCTTGTCCACAATAGGTGCACAAGAAATTTTCAGTGGTGGAGACATACTTGCTGTGGGGATTGTAGGGGGTCTTCTCTTTCACAAAACCACTTCCTTCTTTATCACTTCCCTTACTTTTGTACATGGAAGTGATCACATCAGAAGACCATGTCCACTTAAGAGCTCTATCAAGATCAAAATTGATTATATTCAAGTCTTTCTTTAACTGCTTGCTTCTCTCAATCTCAATAGTGAGATTCAGTTTTGCCTTTTTGAGTTCATCTTCGAGTTCCAAGTGAGCTCCACTAGCTTCGCCCTTTACTTTAAGATGCGCCTTTGTATCCCTTTTCAATTCCCTTTCCAGCATAATATTCAGCTGATTAGTCTTATCAACTTGTTCCCTCATCTCTCCAATTGACACCAACATATTGTCTCTTTCGAGTTCAGAATCACTAATTTTATGAACCAGTGCACCTTTCTCAACGTTAAGGGCATGATATACATC
The DNA here is from genome assembly GCF_019175385.1 of Lycium barbarum. Classification (NCBI taxonomy): domain Eukaryota; kingdom Viridiplantae; phylum Streptophyta; class Magnoliopsida; order Solanales; family Solanaceae; genus Lycium; species Lycium barbarum. Next base: position 71,660,238 of record NC_083338.1, read on the forward strand.
AATTAGCATGCCTGACAGCGACCTTAGTTTATTCTGAGAGTAGGCTTTCAGGTTCTTCTTTACCTCAAAAAGATTTACCTCTGCATATTTATTACTCTCATCACTATCATCGGAGTCTGATTTTGCCATGAGTGCAAAAATTGACTCATACTTAGATGCTTCATTTTCTATGACCACCATTGATGTGTTCCATTTTTCATCATCTTCTTCAGACACACAGGAACAGTCCCGCAACGCAGCAAGTGCTTGTTTTATCATAGCATTGGCAACTTCCTTTCTTCTGAACTTTGTATCAGGAAACTAGTTCCTTCTTACAGTTCTGTCATATCTGTCCTGCTTGTTTAGAGGGAACTCTTTATCAAAGTGACCGGATCTTCCACACCTATGGAAAGAATATTCATTTTCTTTTAGATTTTTGCCGAAGCTTCCCATCTTCTGGATTCCACCATTTTTCTAAATCAATTTAGAGAATCTCCGTGTGAGATATGCCAACTCTGATTCGTCGTCACTTGAGTCTTCCCTAGCCGTTTTGAGAGCTAGGTTCCTTTCCCTTTTGATTTTATTCTTTTCTTCCTTCTTTATAGACAGTTTCATCTCATATGTCTTAAGGTTTCCGATGAGCTCATTGATAATCAATGTGCTGAGATCTCTGGCTTCGAAGATGGCATTTACCATGCTATCCTAGGAGTGAGGTAGCACACCTAGAACCTTTCTTACCAGTTTGGTAGTTGTGATGACTTCTCCCACAGAATGAATCTCATTTATAATAGAGTTGAATCTAGTGTGCATATCATGAGTAGATTCTCCCTCTTTAAGTTTGAACATTTCATACTCTGTGGTGAGCATGCCGATCTTGGAGTTCTTCACCTGTGTTGTTCCTTCAAGGGCAGTTTGAAAAGCTTCCCAGATCTCTTTAGCAATTGAGCACGTTGAGACTCAATTGTATTCATCAGGTCTTATTCCACACACAAGGATCTTCTTTTCTCTATAACTTTTATCCACTGCCTTCCTCTCAGCATCATTGTATTCTTTCCTTGTTTTTGCAGTGTTTTTTACACCATCTTCACCTATGTGTACTGGAACATAGAGGTCATCATAGATGATAACCCACAGTTCTGAGTCTTTAGCAATGATGAAGTCGTGCATTCTAGTCTTTCACCATCCATATTATTTTATGTTAAATTTGGGTGGCCTGGTGAAAGATTGAACGTCTTCCGTATTACGTGGAGCAACCATTTTACGGATTCTTACCAGGTGTTAACCTTTCAGAAAGCACCCGCTCTGATACCAATTGATGCAGGCTTTGCGTCAAAAAACAAATGTATGAGGGACCCGGTTGTGTACCAGTTCCCTTATGCAATGCAGTAAGTAAAGAAGGCACTATTTTTACTGTGGAAAACTCCTTGCTCAAGGGATTAAAAACCACGTACTACCCCTGTAGGATTTCAACTTCAGAACACGAGCAACTTCAGATTACAATATATTGTAAGCTAGGAACTAACTCCCATAATCTTTCAACCCTTACAATTGTAGCAACCTAGGATAGCAACCTAGGAACTAACTCCCGTAGTCCCTTAACCTTTGCAATACATTGATTGAAAACACCTCCACTTGACTAACTCTAGCCAAGGAAAGTAAGGTTGACTACCTCTAGCCGAACCCAGCTAATACACCTTAGACTGTACACTAGCTAGGTGTACCACTTAATAGATTGAAAGGTAAACTGCCTAACCGCTTCTAAGAATTTGAAATACCTACAACAGCTTCTTATAAGAGAAGAGTAGGTTTAGAAGTTAAAGCACATAAAACAAACTAAGAAAATAAGGAATCTTCAGTGTTGGAAACAGATCCTTCAGTTTTTTATTAGCTTTGTTGAATACATGGAGTGTTTTGTGACGGCTGCACCTTTTCAGTGATTTTTAGGTTTTCCAAGTGATGCATAATATGTTGCAACATGTTGTATATATAGTGGGAAGCATGTGGGATGGATAGAGACCACCCATTCAATATTTTGACCTAAAACATGGGCCAGCTCAACTGCTGTACTTGTGCAGTGAGCTTGGCTTAACAGCTGTCTCTGCTTACCGTGTAATGTGCACAGAGAGCAGATCACAGACTAGGTCTCTATCTGGTTCTGAATCAGTTTGACAATCATCAAAACAAAAAGCACTTGGACGTATCAGGTTTCTAATCACATTAGACCCTTCAATTTCATCAATTAGTCAAAACCCCTAATTTGGGTGCAACCCTAAGTCTCATGATTAGATTCTTGAACTATATAGAAATTCAATCCTAGAACGTGTTAACCTACACTTCTAGATGAAATAAACAGTAATTGAAGTAACACTTTGTCAATTTATAAAGAGGGTTTTATGATTAGAATCCTAGGTCTCATCACCCACCATTCTAGAACCTTAAACCACCATGGAATCACAAAGAAGAAAGGTAGTAAATCAGGATAATAAATTGATACTTACACCAACAGATGATTTCCCCCAATATCATCAAGAATCGCCTCTCCTCGCTCATGGAATTAGGTTTTAGGTGTTTTGGACTAATGATTTGAACTTAGAAAGATAAAATGAGGATCTGGTCCTTTGGACTGCCATGGCGGTCGGTCCATCCGCCATGGCGGATATTCATTAAAGCACAGGCCCTCGCCATGGCGGTCAAGACCCTTCCATAGCGATCCCACTATGGTTGCACTAAGCCCGCCATGGTGAACACTCTAGAAACCAGAAAATCAGGTTTTTCACAAATTAATACCAAAATCCCGACATCAATCCAAGGCCTCCCGTGCACAATCCAGATATGCACACACACATGGAAAAACATGTTATAAACTCATTCGTGGCCTCATAATTTCCAACGGAGGTCTAATTTACCAAGTCAACCCCCTAACAGATAAAAGCAAGTTTCCAATCAAGTGCCCAAAATGCAACTAAACACCTTGGGAACCAAACCATCCACCCCACTAGGTCATAATTGACCCTCCGGACCTCACGGAAATGATGAAAATTCGAAAAAGGTTCGTTTATATAAAAGTCAACAATTGATCAAACGCTTCACTTAAGTATTCTAAATCCTTCAGTTTTCACTAGAATCGCTTTATGATATCGGGAATTGGTCAATAGGGATAAAATGGTCAAAAACCATAGTTAGGTCGTTACAATCTGTCTTTTACTTTCCGAACAGTATTCCTTACCTTGTTATGAGCCTTGTATGGTAATATTCAGATATTTGTACTTATTGGTTCGGACTCATCTAGTGAGTAGTATCTTTTGTATTGATACAAACCATATGCCTTGGATTGTTTATATATTTCCACACTTACTACTTTTTTGTGATATTTGAGACTTATTAGCGTATTATTCTTCCGTATTGATAGATTGTATATTGGATAAGGGAAGGGTTAGCCCACCAGGGGGGATTGTGTGGGTTCCCACACGACTAGTGATTTGGGTCGTGACAATATGAAAATGTCCCAGTTGCAATAGAGGAGCATATGTCTGGATAGGAATTAAGCTTTTAGTTCAATGCCGAAACATTAGTAGTTTTTCAATTAGTTCCTTAATTCTTATTCGTAATTGAGCTGCAATCTCCATTTATAAATAAGAAAATCGTCCCAAAAAATTTAGGTTCTTTAATTTTTTTTTACTTCAAATTTCATTTCCATATTCAGATCCTAAAAAAAATTGCGGAATAACCAGGTGAGTATTTTTGTATTTTTAACCCTGGATATGTTTTTGTTAATCAACTAGCTATTGTGTATTTCATCTATTGTTATTGCTTGCAGATATGCTAAAGCCCAAGCATTGCGAGAACTTACGAAACTCAGTTCACTCAGCATCTACTTCACGAGGTGCAGCACAATCTTCATTAACAACTGAATCAGAATCTTCACATTTTGATGATACACCATTACCTCATCAATAACTGAATCAGAATCTTCTTCAACAACAACTGACATCATTTCATCAATCGATACCATGACTGACACCTTCAGTTGAGGCTACAGCACAACCAACTGCATCAGTTCATACCACAACGCAGCCGATTCCGTCAATTCAGACTATGTCACAGTCGAAACCACCTACAAATTCTAGTGTACGTGAGTCTATGTTTCATTGGTCGGTAGATGCAGTAGGTAATTTATATTTCTTAATTCTTCTTCTTCTTCTTCTTTTTCTTTCTTCTTTCTTCTTCCTCCCCCTTCTTCTTATTCTTATTCTTATTCTTTCTTCTTTCTTCTTCTCGCTGCTATAGAGGGCTGGCAAAAAAATAATTTCCTGCTGGAGTCGCAGGACTGTATTTTTATCTATGAATATATCATGAGATTTCATTGCACCTATTTATGTTGTGATAAATAAATACAGTGACTGCTTGTGAATAAAGCACAGTCGCAAGGTTCTATTGTTAGCTCAGTTTTGCTCTATTTGAGTTTAAACTTCAAATAATAATGCAAGTACATTACTCGAGTATATTCAGATTCTCTTCTCTTACTTGAGAGGACTATTGCTAATTATTCTTTGCACATAGATACTTTGCAAAGTTTACCTTTAGATCTATAGTCATTACTGCACATTTTAGTGCCGCGTATAATTGGCGCACCAAGATCGTTATGTCCTTTCTTTACTTTATCTTTGCTGAGTTCATTTTTAATTTAGCATGCTTATCATTTGTTGTCAATCTATTACTATAAACTTTAGTTTGGATCATCTAAAATGAGCTAACTTATCTTTTGGTTAGTTGTGATTCTGTGCCCTGCTCTAACTTAAGTCAATAATATTTGGAGTTCTTGAAAAAGATACTCCTGAACTAAGATTGTTGAAAGCTGTTTAATCTATGGGAAGGACTGTAATGTTGAACTTCCAAAGGCTCTTGTTGAAAGTTTTTCAATCCACAGGGTTCTGTTAAACTTCCTAGTCAATAGTGTTGTAGTTTAGTATGACGACCCGTTTGGTCGTTATAGTCTTTTTGGCATTTTTGCCCTCTCCCGAGCATAGATTAGCTCAATTTTGACCCAAGGGGACTGTTGGTACGCCTCTCGAGGTGTCTAGACCGGACTCGATCAACTGTTGTGAAATATAGGCTTAATGTGAAAAAAGTGGTTGACCTAAAGTTGACTTTTTGGTAAACGGACCTTTCCCGAAATTATGTCGATTTCAAGAGGTTTGGATGTTCGTTTAGAACTCATGTTTACATTTTGTTCGATTTCCAATGCACTCGGTTGCAATTTAGGACTTGGGTTGGGAAATTGGAATTTAGGCATCGGGGGTTGACTCGGTCAACGAGACCTCCGTTGGGAATTCTAAGGCCACGGGTGCGTTCGTAGCACGTTTTTATGTGTGTCTATGTGTATGGTATATGAGTAGATGGCCTCGGAAACTACACGGAAAGTCGGATCAATTGGCGAAACTTGGGAGAGTTTTCTGGTGTCTGGTGCACGCTTTGGAGGCACCAGTACCGCAGTAGCCCTGCCGCTGGAGCGGTCTAAGACTTTAAGTCTTGACCGTTGAAGCGGCCATGGGACCGTTCAAGCGGCACTGCTGGGGCGTGTTACACTTCACATTCTTAGAGCATGAGCATGCCACGTACTTCACGATATTAATGGAGTATCGGAGACATTCCATGAAGTTTTGGAAGGTACAAGCCATGGGAAGTTCGTAACAATAATGTAAAGGATGAATTACGATCTCTTAAGTCATAATTGGGAAGGACAACCTTGAAACCAAAGGACATGACCATTATCAAGTATGATTAATGATAAATATCATGTATGGAGATTTTAGAAGATTCCGGGACCAAGCAAAGCGAAGAAAACAAGTTTGTCGAAAATTTGGAAAAAACAAAGTGTGCAGAATTCTAGACAGAATTTTAGGCCCACTTTGGAGGGATATATGAGGAGTTTTGAGGTGGTTCAAAACCCTAAAATGAAGTTCATCGAGTCTAGTTTCCAACGCAACAAACCGTTCGTCAATCCGACATCGGAGCAAGGAGTTATGGCCATTTTAAAACGGACAGTCAGAGGAACCCGAACCTGGGCGGGAATCCGGAAAATCCACTTAAAAGCCCACTTATGTTTTTGTTACACCTCGGAAAATCCTCCGTTGGTACGCGAGTGAATGAACTAGTGAATAGTATGAGTATCCGATATTTTCTTAAGTAAGAAACGACATTTGATGACCCTAAGTGAGAATCCAGAGGAGGTTGCTATGGGAGATAGGTTATGCTCCATAATGATTAGCTATAGGTTTTGAAGGTGCGGGAAGTTACAGGTTTGCATTTCGGCCCAGTTGGTCGTAAAATAGAATATGACCCGTAAAGTGGTTTACAGACCGTAAACTGCTATCGTCCTACAACATTCCAAAACTTCAACTTTCTGCCAAATGATCAAATGGTTAAATACGACCCAAAATACGGACCGTAAAGTGGTTTACGGCCCGTAAACTGTGTCCGTAAATCACCACGTCTCAGCCTGAGTTTCTGGTTCTGTTATGATTAAATACGACCACGAAGGACGGTCCGTAAACTGGAATACGGACCGTAAACCAAGTTTACGACCACTGCGCACTTCAAATAATATTTTTTTTAAGTCATTAAAGGGGACCAAGGCTTATTTCATTTCACTTCTACATCACACCCCTTCTCTCTAAAACATCTCTCAACATATATTCCACAAGAATTCAAGGATATTTGGTGATCAACAACATAAATCAAGTGAATCAAGAGTAAGGAAACCTATTAAAGGTCATTCAAGTCAAGAAAACTCATTGAAGGAAAACTAGGGTTTTTGCTCAAGTGGAGTAATATCAACTAAGGCTTGTTCCCACAACATCAATGGTAAGATTCATGATATTTATATGTTGTGTATGGTGTTGGAGGGTTGAAATACTTGGACTGTAGAAGAATATGGTAAAATGGGTCATGAATATTGAATAGTGCCATTTTGAGAAATAGTTTGAATTGAAGCATGATTGTTGTTGTGTTGTGACATGAATAGGTTATAAATGACATTAAGAGCATGAAATAGTGTTGTATGTGAATGGACGGAATCATGTTTTATGATCTTAAATATGGATAATTGGAAGTGAGTTGAGAATATGGGTAATGTGGATGACTAAAGGCTATTATTGTGATATTGTGAATGTATTGTCGACGTTTGGAAGTTAAAATACGTTATGGAAGGAACGTCTTATAAATAGAGGATATGCTTTCCGATTTCCTCTAGCTTTAGCCATATATGCTAGCTATCGATTCTAATGATAATATGACTTTAATGAAGGTAGAAACGTGAACGTTGGAGGAGAACACTGTCACGACCCAACTCCGTGGGCCGCGACCAGTGCCCTAGCTGGGCACCTATACGTACCCGATACCCAATTTAGCATATTATCAAAATAATGTAATATAATAGCAACATTAGTGGATGCTACAGAATTTAGCAGAAAAGCAGACTTGGCACACAGAAGCCGATAAGGCTGTCATAAAACCAAAACATCCCAAACATATGTACAGAACCCACACAGATGTATCCACAGACCTCTACAGAACATATCATAATCATAAGACGGGACAGGGCCCCGTCATACCCTGAACAAAGTACACATCCAGATAGCAGTGACAGACTGTACCAAAAGATGGGCTTTGTAGAAGAGAGCGCCCCAAAATAGCAGAAATGGGATCCTAAACGTGCGGATCAGCAAACCTGTCGTCTGTACCTGCGCGGCATGAAAACGCAGCCCCCGAAGAAAGGGGTCAGTACGAAATATGTAAAGCGGAATCACAGAAGTCAAATCATAATGATTACAGAAAATGGGTACAAAATCCAGAGTGTCAAATGCATATTTCCAAATCAGACAGAATGTGTACAGAAACATATGTCATATCATATCCGATCCCTGCCACGGGACTCGGCAGACAGAACGTGGTCACCCTCCCGACACTGGTGCCACAATACAGAGGAATCAGAAAAGGGGGCGTGGCCCCGTATCATAAAATGTCATATCAGAATGGCCATAACAGATCAGATCAGAATAGGCGGACATGGCACATCATACTCAACAGACCCATGTACGCGTATACCTGCCCCCTCACATCGGGGCGCGGCGAACAATGCAGAGAATTACGCTTGACAACATATCCTGGCCCGGGCTCAGTGTGGGAAACATTGGGACATCCACGAATGGAGTAGTGAGAGACTAATGCAATTTAAAAATATAATAAATATGTTCAAAGACTCGATGAAGCGTATCAAAGACAAACAAATCCAATGGGGTCGGACGGAATCATAATAAATGTATTTCGGATATCATAATAAATTACAGAAGTATAACTTTCCCGAAGTCATTCCGAGTGTCAAAATAATTTATAATATTTAACAGAATATTTAAAATAATATTCGTTAAGCGATTAGTAGGGTAATTAAAACATTTCTTTCAAAAATCGCTTAAAAAGGAAGCTTTAACACATTAGGGGCAAAAACGTAAATAGTGGGCCCGCCTCAGAACAAATAAGGTGGCGGGCTCAAATTGTGCCCTCTAAACATATAATATCATCTACGAAGGTTATACATACATTCTATGACTTTCTGAGTAACTTAGAGCACAATTGCATAATTTCAGAAAAAGCGTATCAAAATGGTTCAATTCTACTGAAGGAAAAACTGAAATTTTGTCTTGCGGATTCCGAGGGCCAAGAGGTCCTTCGAGGCTCGGATCCGACCCTAATACACTAAGGGCATGCCAAGGGAAGAATTGGGTTTGCTTTACATACCTTTCACGCTCCTTAAGCCTTTCCAAACTCACTTCCCGTTTCGTCGAAAAACTGCAATTGGTCAAGTTTACCAATTGTAAGCTATGAATACCAAAGTTTCAACTTAATGCATATTTGGCTACCGAAATTTCGGCAGCACTTCCCCTATACATATAGCACCCCGAGAATTCAACTCGGCTAGAAATCATCAACAACAACCCAAACGACAACATCAATATCAACAATGAACATTAAAAACATAAATATCCTTCAACTTGTCATTTTTCTCACAAGTTGACATAATCTTCAATTCAACCCAACTTTCAACTAAGATCAATAATTTCACATTCAACAACAATCATGATCATCACCATATAGTTCTAGAAACATTTCATATCGTTTTCCTCAAGATATACACTCGATATACATAATATACAACTTTCCGCCAAAGTCATAACTTATGCAAAACATCAAATCTTTGGCATACAACTTCATAACAAGTTTCCAACTTCCAAATTCATCAATGATCATCACTATTAGCAACCAAACAACTTCATTTCCTTAATGTCGGAAAATCATACTAAAACGACATAAGTTTCTACATTCCAATTCAATACAAACTTATATCATTCTAACTTCATTTACATTACAAACATCACAACAACACTTTAACACACTAAACAACTCAATTCCTTTCTATCCCAAACCATATACACCCTACGGCCATATGCCTATTTTTTCCAATATCAACTAAATTCATCCAACTTTCAATTACCATATGCATTTCATCACAATCACAACTAGAATATAACATAAATTCAACACATTGTGGCTATACAATTGTGCATACCCACGGCTACACACCTACAACACACACCCACTTTGCAAACTTCCATTTTTCCATACAATCAACACATTTCTATATACTACAACACAATCAAAACTTCATAACACAATAAAAAGGTAGAAATTCTTACCTTTTCTTCAAGTCTTCTTCACTTGGAGATGTGATCACTTTGGTGATTCTAATGCTCCCCACTCCAATCCAACTATACCAAGTTACAAAGGAACCTTAACTTAGTAGGAAAACCACAAAAGAAAAATTTTAGGAGCAAGATTTTTGGTGGTGAATTTTTGCACCTCAAACCCGAAATGGTCTTCTTTTTTTGCTCTTGTTTTGCTCTTCTTTCTCTTCTAAGTCTCTTGAACCTTCTAAGGGATATTGATCCCTTTATAATTAATTAGCACATGGAAATACTCATTAAAGCCATGGGTTGGGCCTCACTTGGCCGGCCACCCCTTAAACATTGGGTCTAAATTTTTATTTTATTTTTTTGGGCCAACTCGGTTGGTCCCGAGTTGGGCCTAGCCCACTGACCTTTCGACCTTAAAACGTTCATAACTCCTTGTACCGACGTCACCTGGGAACCCACGAACTATGGATTGAAAGCTAATTCAATTATCTACAACTTCTATTTCAAGGTATTTTCGAAATTCCAAACTTACAATACAGGTTTTTTCCCCCCAAAGTCAGGTCACCCGAAAACGTTTTCTTAAAAATATTCGTTTGGAGGGTTTCCACTTTGATTTGGTCCAAAGGTACTTCATGAGTTGTGTTTAACTTTACATATGTGATTCATATGACTTTTTAGATGTTCCAAAAAAAATCTCGGTGTGTGGGCCCCACCCCAGCAGATGCTCCGAGGTTCAAAAATACGGGATATAACATCCTCCCCCCTTTAGAACATTCGTCCTCGAATGTTAAATTAATCTCATAGGGTTTGAAAATACTTTGGGGGAGTTCATGTTTACAGACATCACATATGACACACGATTGATATTGAAATGAAATTAAGCAGGATTTAAGGTTACCTGTGGGCATAGGGAACAATTGAGGATATTTCTTCTTCATTTCCTCTTTGGCCTCCCATGTCATTTCCTCCCTATTATCGTTCCGCCATAGTACCTTAACAGAGGCTACGTCTTTATTCCGGAGCCTTCTTACCTGACGATCCAAAATAGATACGGGCTGTTCCTCGTACGATAGTTGCTCCGTCACCTGAATATCATCCGCAGGGAAAATTCTGGAAGGGTCACCAATGCATCTGCGAAGCATAGAGACATGGAATACCGGATGTACCGCTTCAAAATCAGATGGCAAATCTAACTCATAGGCGACATTTCCAACCTTCCGAACAATCTGATAAGGCCCAATATAACGTGGACTGAGCTTACCCTTTCTGTCGAACCGCATCACGCCTTTCATAGGCGATACCTTCAGAAATACCCAATCGCCTACCTGAAACTCCAACGGTCGACACCGTTTATCCGCGTATGATTTCTGTCGACTCTGGGCTGCCAACAGTCGCTCTCGAATAAGTTTCACCTTGTCCACGGCCTGCTGGACCATATCTGGGCCAATCGACTCTGTCTCGCCAATATCAAACAAGCCGATCGGCGATCTGCACTTCCTGCCATATAAAGCCTCGTACGGAGCCATCTGGATGCTGGAATGGTAACTGTTATTATATGCAAACTCAATCAACGGCAGATGATCATCCCAGCTGCCTCTGAAATCAATAACGCAGGCCCGCAACATATCCCCCAGCGTCTGTATAGTGCGCTCGGCCTGCCCGTCGCTCTGAGGATGAAATGCGGTGCTCAGACTCACCTGAGTCCCTAGTCCCTCCTGAAAAGATCTCCAGAAATGCGCCGTAAACTGGGCACCTCTGTCAGAAATAATAGATATAGGAACTCCGTGAAGCTTCACAATCTCCTTAATATAGAGCCTGGCATAATCCTCGGCGGAATAGGTAGTCCTGACGGGAAGAAAATGGGCTGATTTCGTCAGCCTATCAACAACGACCCAGATGGAATCATACTTCCGTGGAGTGCGAGGCAAACCTGTAATGAAGTCCATATTAATAACCTCCCACTTCCAAGTCGGGATTTCTATCTCCTGCAGCAGTCCACCCGGTTTCTGGTGCTCAATCTTGACCTGCTGACAATTAGGGCACTGGGCGACGAACTCTGCAACATCCCGCTTCATACCGTCCCACCAGTATAAGCATCGAAGATCATGGTACATCTTCGTAGACCCAGGATGGACCGAATAGCGAGCATAATGTGCCTCGCTCATAACCTGCTGCCGAAGGCCTGCAATATCAGGTACACACAACCTGCCTCTGTGTAACAAAGTACCGTCCGGTGAAAACTCGAACGGAGTCCTCTCCTTATCATAGGTTGTGTCCCTGTACCGAGCTAAGACAGGATCCTCATACTGGCGCCGCTTAATATCGTCCCTGATGGACGACTCAGAAACCCCTCGAACAGAAATCTGGGTATCTCCAGAATCGGCCAGACGAACCCCGAGACTAGCCAACTGCTGAATATCACGGGCTATCTCTCTCCTGTCTGGCTGTAAGTCGGCCAAACTGCCCATCGACTTCCGACTGAGCGCATCTGCAACAACATTAGCCTTACCCGGATGATACAGAATATCCACGTCATAATCTTTCAGAAGCTCCAGCCACCTCCGCTGCCGCAAATTAAGCTCTCTCTGTCTGAAAATATACTGGAGACTCTTATGATCAGTATAGATATCCACATGAACGCCATATAAATAGTGTCTCCATATCTTCAGAGCATGAATTACCGCTGCGAGCTCCAGATCGTGGGTAGGATAATTCTTCTCATGCTTTTTGAGCTGTCGAGAAGCATACGCTATAACTCTGTCGTGCTGCATCAATACACAGCCTAACCCCATACCAGAAGCGTCACAATAAATAACATACCCGTCCGGTCCCTCTGGAAGAGTCAGAACTGGGGTTGTAGTCAGCTTCTCCTTCAGCAACTGGAAGCTCCGTTCACAAGCGTCAGACCACTGGAACTTACCTCCCTTCTGAGTCAGCCTTGTCAAAGGCGCTGAAATCGAAGCAAACTTCTCCACAAACCTCCTGTAATAACCTGCTAACCCCAGGAAACTGCGTACCTCTGTGGGCGTCGTAGGTCTGGGCCAATTCTTCACGGCCTCAATCTTCTGTGTGTCCACCCGGACACCATCAGCTGCAATAACATGCCCCAAGAAAGCCACTGAAGACAGCCAGAACTCACACTTAGAAAATTTCGCATATAACTTCTGATGCCGGAGTACCCCTAATACCGATCTCAGGTGATCTGTGTGCTCTGCCTCCGACCGAGAATAAACCAGGATATCATCAATGAATACAATCACGAACATATCCAAGAATGGCCTGAATACCCGGTTCATTAAATCCATGAATACTGCGGGGGCATTAGTAAGCCCAAAAGACATAACCCTAAACTCATAATGCCCATATTGGGTCCGGAAAGCTGTCTTAGGGATATCAGCCTCTCGTACTTGCACCTGGTGGTAACCGGATCGAAGATCTACCTTCGAAAAACACTTAGCGCCCTGCAGCTGATCAAAAAATCATCAATCCTGGGGAGGGGGTATTTATTCTTTATAGTTACCTTATTCAGCTGCCGATAATCAATACACATACGCAGCGACCCGTCTTTCTTACGCACAAATAATACCGGGGCTCCCCAAGGCGAAGTACTGGGTCTGATGAAACCCTTATCCAACAAATCTTTCAGCTGCTCCTTCAACTCCTTTAATTCTGCAGGCGCCATTCTGTACGGAGGAATAGAGATAGGCTGAGTGTCTGGGAGTAAGTCAATAGAGAAGTCTACCTCTCGCTCTGGAGGAGGACCTGGAAGCTCGTCGGGGAAAACATTTGGAAACTCATTAACCACGGGGACTGACTGAAGTGTCGGCATCTCGGCGTCCAAGTCTTGCACCCGAACCAGATGATAGATATAACCCTTTCTGATCATTTTCTTTGCCTTAAGGTATGAAATAAACTTACCTTTCGGCGATGCTGTATTACCAGCCCAATTTATAACTGGCTCCCCGGGAAACTGGAAGCGAACTACCTTATTCTGGCAGTCAACATTAGCGTAACAGGAAGCTAGCCAATCCATACCCATAATAACATCAAATTCAGTCATATCTAACTCTACCAGATCTGCCTTAGTGTCACGGTCATAAACGATCACAGAACAGTCTTTATAAACCTGTTTCGCTACAACAAAATCCCCTATCGGCGTGGCTACCTCAAATGGCTCTATAGGTTCAGACATAATACCAATTTTACCGGCAACAAGGGGTGAAATATATGATAAAGTCGAACCTGGATCAATTAGTGCATACACAGATCGAGAGAAGACCAATAAAGTACCTGTGACGACATTAGGAGATGCCTCCTGATCCTGGCGGCTGGCCAAAGCATAAATGCGGTTCGAAGGACCGCTAATAACAGAAGCTCCACCACGGCCTCTGCCGCGACCTGCTGGTGCTGGAAAACCCTGCCCCATAGGGCGCATAGCCACTGACGACGATGAAGATCCAGCGGCTGATCCGGTAGGCTGCGCTGCACCACCCGAACTACCCTTATACGGGCAATCTCTCACAGAATGGCCCTGACGGCCACAAGAAAAGCATGCACCGGTGGCTCTGTAGCACTCTCCCGTATGGTATCTGCCGCAAAAAGAACACTGAACCCTGGGTGGCCTCATCTGACCAGAACCCCTATCTGTCCGCGAACCTGAAGCCCTGGAGCTCTGGCCTGCTCCTGAATACCCTGGGCTATCGAACCTGCGACCTGTAGGCTGGGGAGACGCGCTCTGCGCTGGCTGAGATGAAAATCTGCTAGGCTGCTGCGGCTGTTGGGGCTGTCTGCCCCGAAAATCTCCAGATGACCTGGCCCTCTTGGGCTGTCTCCGATCCTGGCCCCTGTCAGGCTGGTGTCCTCCTCTGCCCCGATCCTCCATACCCTGGGCATGGGCCTGGATACGGGCAATGTCCATACCGGGCTGAGCAGCCAACACTAAGCAGCTATCAACAAAATACCGATCCAGCCTCAGAATATATCTGTGCATCCGGTCCGCCATAGTAGCCACCACAGTAGGTGCATATCGGGCCAAGGAATCAAACTCCAAACTGTAGTCCCGGATACTGCGACCCTTCTGCCTCAATAATAAGAATCTATCAGATCTGGCTCGTCGCAACTCTGGGGCAGAAAATGTCCAAGAAAGGCCTGAGAAAAATCGCCCCAAACTGCTGGAGGAGCGCCGTCCCCCCTGGATAGCCCCCATGACTCGTACCAGTTTGCCGCCACATCATATAACCGGTACGAAGCTAACGCGACTGACTCTGTCTCGGAAGCATTAATCAAATCTAGAGTGCGTCGCATCTTCCTGATAAACTCCTCAGGATCCTCCTCGGGCTTTGTCCCGAAGAACTCTGGAGGGTTACAAGTCAAAAACTCACGGGCTCTCGAACTATCACGCCTGACTGCCCGGTCACCTCCTAGTCCATGCCCCTGAACCTGCCCTGCCACAAGTCTCGTCAGCAACTGGACTGCCTCCCTCATAGACTGATCCTCAGTGCCTGGCCGTGGAGCTGGAGGCTCAGGTACTGGAACTGCGGGAGCTGGCGGTGGAGCCGTCCCCCGATCTGCGGCTGCGGCCGCCCCAATCTCCTCCATGAGTGGCGGTGTAGACGAACCCTCTGTCTGGGGCAAAGTCCCCGGAGCAATATGTGCCTGGGCCCTGGTAATCCTCTGGACTCGGCTAGTCTCTCCCAAGGCTGCTGACTTGGCCTTTTGGGCCGCTGTTGCCTTTTTTGGAGGCATAGCTGCAAACATAGCCACTCTTTAGGAAGGGGTCATCCTGATAACACACCTCTATCGCACGATCTAAGACAGAAAGAAGGGTAGTATCCTAAATTCCCTGTAGCCTCCTGTTTATAGGCGTGGTGCACAACACACCGATAAACAAGACTCTACTAGACACGGTCTGTGGACATTCCGAGGACGAACTGCTCTGATACCACTTTTGTCACGACCCAACTCCGTGGGCCGCGACCAGTGCCCTAGCTGGGCACCTATACGTACCCGATACCTAATTTAGCATATTATCAAAATAATGTAATATAATAGCAACATTAGTGGATGCTACAGAATTTAGCAGAAAAGCAGACTTGGCACACAGAAGACGATAAGGCTGTCATAAAACCAAAACATCCCAAACATATGTACAGAACCCACACAGATGTATCCACAGACCTCTACAGAACATATCATAATCATAAAACGGGACAGGGCCCCGTCATACCCTGAACAAAGTACACATCCAGATAGCAGTGACAGACTGTACCAAAAGATGGGCTTTGTAGAAGAGAGCTCCCCAAAATAGCAGAAATGGGATCCTAAACGTGCGGATCAGCAAACCTGTCATCTGTACCTGCGCGGCATGAAAACGCAGCCCCCGAAGAAAGGGGGTCAGTACGAAATATGTACTGAATATGTAAAGCGGAATCACAGAAGTCAAATCATAATGATTACAAAAAATGGGTACAAAATCCAGAGTGTCAAATGCATATTTTCAAATCAGACAGAATGTGTACAGAAACATATGTCATATCATATCCGATCCCTGCCACGGGACTCGGCAGACAGAACGTGGTCACCCTCCCGACACTGGTGCCACAATACAGAGGAATCAGAAAAGGGGGCCTGGCCCCGTATCATAAAATGTCATATCAGAATGGCCATAACAGATCAGATCAGAATAGGCGGACATGGCACATCATACTCCACAGACCCATGTACGCGTATACCTGCCCCCTCACATCGGGGCGCGGCGAACAATGCAGAGAATTACGCTTGACAACATATCCTGGCCCGGGCTCAGTGTGGGAAACATTGGGACATCCACGAATGGAGTAGTGAGAGACTAATGCAATTTAAAAATATAACAAATGGTTTCAAAGACTCGATGAAGCGTATCAAAGACAAACAAATCCAATGGGGTCGGACGGAATCATAATAAATGTATTTCGGATATCATAATAAATTACAGAAGTATAACTTTCCCGAAGTCATTCCGAGTGTCAAAATAATTTATAATATTTAACAGAATATTTAAAATAATATTCGTTAAGCGATTAGTAGGGTAATTAAAACATTTCTTTCAAAAATCGCTTAAAACGGAAGCTTTAACACATTAGGGGCAAAAACGTAAATAGTGGGCCCGCCTCAGAACAAATAAGGTGGCGGGCTCAAATTGTGCCCTCTAAACATATAATATCATCTACGAAGGTTATACATACATTCTATGACTTTATGAGTAACTTAGAGCACAATTGCATAATTTCAGAAAAAGCGTATCAAAATGGTTCAATTCTACTGAAGGAAAAACTGAAATTTTGTCTTGCGGATTCCGAGGGCCAAGAGGTCCTTCGAGGCCCGGATCCGACCCTAATACACTAAGGGCATGCCAAGGGAAGAATTGGGTTTGCTTACATACCTTTCACGCTCCTTAAGCCTTTCAAAACTCACTTCCCGTTTCGTCGAAAAACTGCAATTGGTCAAGTTTACCAATTATAAGCTATGAATACCAAAGTTTCAACTTAATGCATATTTGGCTACCGAAATTTCGGCAGCACTTCCCCTATACATATAGCACCCCGAGAATTCAACTCGGCTAGAAATCATCAACAACAACCCAAACGACAACATCAATATCAACAATGAACATTAAAAACATAAATATCCTTCAACTAGTCATTTTTCTCACAAGTTGACATAATCTTCAATTCAACCCAACTTTCAACTAAGATCAATAATTTCACATTCAACAACAATCATGATCATCACCATATAGTTCTAGAAACATTTCATATCGTTTTCCTCAAGATATACACTCGATATACATAATATACAACTTTCCGCCAAAGTCATAACTTATGCAAAACATCAAATCTTTGGCATACAACTTCATAACAAGTTTCCAACTTCCAAATTCATCAATGATCATCACTATTAGCAACCAAACAACTTCATTTCCTTAATGTCGGAAAATCATACTAAAACGACATAAGTTTCTACATTCCAATTCAATACAAACTTATATCATTCTAACTTCATTTACATTACAAACATCACAACAACACTTTAACACACTAAACAACTCAATTCCTTTCTATCCCAAACCATATACACCCTACGGCCATATGCCTATTTTTTCCAATATTAACTAAATTCATCCAACTTTCAATTCCCATATGAATTTCATCACAATCACAACTAGAATATAACATAAATTCAACACATTGTGGCTATACAATTGTGCATACCCACGGCTACACACCTACAACACACACCCACTTTGCAAACTTCCATTTTTCCATACAATCAACACATTTCTATATACTACAACACAATCAAAACTTCATAACACAATAAAAAGGTAGAAATTCTTACCTTTTCTTCAAGTCTTCTTCACTTGGAGATGTGATCACTTTGGTGATTCTAATGCTCCCCACTCCAATCCAACTATACCAAGTTACAAAGGAACCTTAACTTAGTAGGAAAACCACAAAATAAAAATTTTAGGAGCAAGATTTTTGGTGGTGAATTTTTGCACCTCAAACCCGAAATGGTCTTCTTTTTTTGCTCTTGTTTTGCTCTTCTTTCTCTTCTAAGTCTCTTGAACCTTCTAAGGGATATTGATCCCTTTATAATTAATTAGCACATGGAAATACTCATTAAAGCCATGGGTTGGGCCTCACTTGGCCGGCCACCCCTTAAACATTGGGCCTAAATTTTTATTTTATTTTTTTGGGCCAACTCGGTTGGTCCCGAGTTGGGCCTAGCCCACTGACCTTTCGACCTTAAAACGTTCATAACTCCTTGTACCGACGTCACCTGGGAACCCACGAACTATGGATTGAAAGCTAATTCAATTATCTACAACTTCTATTTCAAGGTATTTTCGAAATTCCAAACTTACAATACAGGTTTTTGCCCCCCAAAGTCAGGTCACCCGAAAACGTTTTCTTAAAAATATTCGTTTGGAGGGTTTCCACTTTGATTTGGTCCAAAAGAACTTCATGAGTTGTGTTTAACTTTACATATGTGATTCATATGACTTTTCAGATGTTCCAAAAAAAATCTCGGTGTGTGGGCCCTACCCCAGCAGATGCTCCGAGGTTCAAAAATACGGGATATAACAAACACGCAAGTGAAGAATAGTGCAACGGAAAGGTATGTAAGGCTAACCCTTCCTTCATAAGGCATATTTATTTGGCCAAACGTCTAAATCTTCTACGAGACTATGATACCCTTCAAATGATTTGATCTTCCGAGCTTGTAAGCTCACGATTCTTGACTCGCTACGATTGTACTAAATCCCTCGCATGACGAGTAAGCCTATAGAGATAGATGTGGTGAATAATGATAATAGTGATAACAATATTGATGACGACTATAATGGTAATAATGATAACGATAACGATGATGATTATGATAATGATGCTAATAGTAGAGATGCCTACGAGCTATTATGTGTATGTGTGCCTATGAAGGGCTATAATAAGACCCCGAGCTTATGATGCCGGGCAGAATATATGTATAAGAATATGTATAGAGTATGTATATGATTACGTAACGCGCGCACACCTCTGCAGAGGGTACGGATAACCCTGAAGCCTTGGTAGGGCCAGGTAGATGTAACCCTGAAGCCTTGGTAGGGCCAGGTATGAGTAACCTTGAGCCTTGGCTGGCCAAGTATGTACGAAACACCGAACCTACGAGGTCGGGTATGCTATGTAAATGCTATGTATATGATATGATTATGTATATGATATGAATACGAATATGGTATGACTATGTATATGAATGTGAATAAGGGCATGTATACGAATACGAGCACAGATATGGTACGGGTACTATCATGAATACGGATAATGATATGTATACAAAATACGTATTAGCAATGGAAAGTTCCTGTAAAAAGGCAAGTAAGTGCATATGACAATGATATTGCCATCTCCCATTCTTTGCTATTTCCTATGTTGCTATTATGCTTCTATATTGATGTTGATCATGCTTTACATACTCAGTACATTCTTCATACTGACGTCCTTTTGTTTGTGGACGCTGCGTCATGCCCGCAGGTGCACAGGGAGACAGACTTGATCCATAGCTGCCTTTTCAGAGATTACATAGCAGAGCTCCATTTCATTCGGAGCCATAAATTTTGGGTACTTATTCTTTTGTGTACATAATTATAGGCATAGAGGGGTCCTGTCCCGCTCATGTGATATGCTATACCCTTCTTAGAGGCTCGTAGTCACGTGTATATGGGCTAGACATGTTTGGCCTTGTCGGCCTATATTTTGGTAAATCTTTTGGTAGCCTTGTCGGCTTATGTACATTTGATGTGGCATAGATGTTAATGATGATTTAAAGGTGTTGTCATCCAATAGGACTAGGGTGATTGATGAAAAGAAATGTATGTTTAATTACGTGGCTCACCTACATGTAAGCATAAGCGTAAGCTAAGAGGTGCCCGGGTTGGCTAGCACCGAGTGCTCGTCGCGGCCCTTGTCGGGTCGTGACAAAAGTAGTATCAGAGCAGTTCAGTCCTAGGGTGTCTCTACGAGTCGTGTCTAGTAGAGTCTTGGTTATGGGTGTGTTGCGCGCCACACGTATAAACAAGAAGCTGCGGACATTTTAGGAATAAATGACCTTCTTTCTTCATAAGAATCGTGCGATTAAGCTACGGTATAAGGAATTCTTGTCCCTTAATCGTGTGTTATGTATTTCAGAAATGCCTAGAAAGAGAAAAGCTACAGTAGCCCAAAAGGTCATGATGGTGGCAGAAAAGCGGGCTGAAAGAGCACCGCCACCGGCATTAGAAGAAAGTGAGTCCCAGAATGCGGCTCAATCTTAGTCCTCCCAGACAGAGCCTATTACTGAGGAGCGTGAGGGAGCTTCAGCCCCAGCCTCAGCACCTCCAGCTCCTCCACCGGATGCTTCGGGCCAAGATGTGAAAGAGGCTATTAATTTGATGACTCAATTGGTTGCGGCCCAGACTCAGAGGCAAAGTTCAGGGCAAGATGATAGGGCTATTAGTGCAAGGGCCCATGACTTCATTACTTTGAACCCTCCGGAATTCTTCGGGTCAAAGCCGGAGGAGGACCCTCAGGATTTCATTGATGGTATGTTGAGGACGCTTAGATTGATACATGCTTCGGACACCGAATCGGTGGAGTTGGCGTCGTATAGATTGAGAGATATCTCGATCCAATGGTATACAGTTTGGATGGCTTCACGGGGAGCCAATGCACTGTCACGACCCGACTAGGGGCCGTGACGAGTACCCGATACTTGTACCGAGCACCCCTTATCTCGTGTCATATTCTTATTACTAGGTGGCCATATGAACTATACCATATATTTTTTTTTGTTACTTAACATTAGCATTAGCAGCATAATTATAAATACAGGCCATTAAACTTTACTAGCACCTTCTACAGTGATTAGAACCACAAAAGCACAAAACACCTGACTGTACATATCTGTCTACGAGCCTCTAAGTATAATACATAGCATCTCGAAAAGGACCGGATACTGCCGAGTCCGGACATGTACACAAAAGTAGTACCGAATAGCTGAAGCCCCGAAAGAACTGGAGCACTCTCAATATACCGCTGGTGGAGCTCCTAAGGATCAAGTCCGCCAACCTGCTTACCTGCGCGGCATGAAACGCAGCGTCCGCAGGAAGGGACGTCAGTACGAATAGTGTACCGAGTATGTAAGGCATGAATAGTAAAATAAGATCATACTAGAAAGCATAAAACATAGCATAGAGAAGGAGGGATATAATCTGTACCTCTGTTTGCCTCTTAAGGCAGATACTTATGCAATTTAACTTTACCTCTAGAAATAACATATAGTCATCTCAAGTACACTGCCCGACCGCGTAGGTACGGTGTAATACTGCCCGACCCCATAGGTACGGCGTAGTGCTGCCCGACCATAGAGGTACGGTGTAACTTTATCTGAGCATACCATGAGGTAAAGGAATAAGTTGTTCATCTGAATGCCCCTTAGGGTGAATGCCATGCGTGCTAGCTTTAAAAATAATATGTAAAAATTTGTAAGTAAACTATCCGACCATATAGGTGCGGTGTAATGCTGCCCGTCCTAATAGGAACGGTGTATAGACTACCCGTCCATATAGGAACGGTGTGTGAGCCCGCGTCTAGGCCTCCCGCGTCCGGGGTATAAGCTGCCCACTATAGTGGTGTGTATATCTGTCCGGCCGCCCGTGGGACGGCACGGTGTCATAAAATAAATAATACATAAGTATAAAGCATGCATGAGAGCCCAAGTGAAAGCTACAACCCTATCAGAGTGACATAAGGTCGGAAGCCTCCGATTGCATTATGGAATAATCATCATGACTTTGCCTCGCCTAGAAGGTACTAGTAATATAAGGTGAGACTATCAACGAAGAATAGCGTTAAGGGAAAACATAGGACAAGGTCATCATCATCATAAGTCACTTACTTGAAGTCTTTAGAAATTAGAGTCATAACCAAGGAGTAGCATTAAAGATCAATAACTAGCTTGACACTTTCATACTTATTTTGAGTCTTTAACTTAAGGCTCTTAGTCGTGGAATCACTCTTGTCATACTCATCATAGACATATTCCTTTCTTAACATCACCGCTATCATTTGTATCATAGAATACTCTCTTTAGAATAATTGTAACACTTATCGGGTAATAACTGAACATTAAGGAAGAATCCGGGAACAATGGGCCCACCTCGGGTCAAATGAGGCGGCGTACTAAATTTACATATGTTACGTGTCATGGCGTTACTTGTGAGGGTTTTAAGGTAATCGGGTCCTCTTTATGCAAGTTCTAGAGGTTCAAGAAGGTTTTTCAACATTTTGCACAATTTCTAGTTCAATTCTACTGAAGGAAAAAGGGAAAACTTTAAGTGCGGATTCCGGGGAATAGGGTTGTCCCCGAGGCTCGTACCCGACTTACTACGTCTAAGACATGCCATAGAAAGAAGGGTGAAGCCTTACATACCTCTTTCCGCCCTTTTTGTTATTCCAAATTCGAGTCGCAAATCCGCCAAAATCTACAAATTGGTCAAATTTACCAAACTTCTATTAGAACTTTTAACATTGGAAATCTTAAGATAGTACTTGGCTACCGAAATTTCGGCAGCATTTCCTCTGTAAATATACCATCCTCAACATTCAACTTAGTCAAATTTTAATCAATCACAATCCGGGAATTCAAACCCGGCCAAACTATCAACATAACTCAACAAGCACACTAGCAATTTCCATATTCAACTCAAGGTACATTCCAACACTTCAAGTAGCATTCTACTTCCTTAAAGACTATCCAACAACAACAATCTTATAATATATATTCCAACAACATCATACCAATATCATTACATACCATCCATACAAGAACATTATTTTCAATTTACACAACTTCCAACTACTAACACTTCACCAAGCTCATCAAATCTTTATTTGTAATATAAAATCCACAATACAACAACTAAAATGCTAAATAAAACTTGCTCATTATTCCTTCACAATTCAACATATATGCACGGCCACACACACACCATGCACACACGGCTTCAAACATTATGCATGCACAACTACAACTTCTCCAAAATTCATTCAACTTCCATTATCACATAACATTCATTGCAACAACCAAGCACTAAATAAAATAATTACAACATGATTCCTACACATACATAGGCATAAAAGCACGGCCAACAACACCCTCACACGGCTCAACACCAACATGCAAGGTTTCATGAATTTCATTCACTTTTGCATACTACAACATGCATAACATCCATAACATACAAAGAAAATGAATTCTCACCTTCTTCTTTGATCCTCCAACTTGTTTGAATCTCCAACTTGTGAATTCGTGTTTTTCTTGTTCCAACAACAACTCCACTTTGTTAAGGACCCTCTACTTGGTAGGAAATGATTTTTGAAGGAATTTTTGTAAATTTGCTTGTTGGTTTTTGCTCTTGGCCGAAATGGCCCTTAGGTTTTTCTCCTCTCTCTCTTGTTCTTGTTTTCTTGAATTCTCTAGAAAATTTGATGAATTAAGATGACTTCCTACATATATATCCACAAGTCTTTCACCAATTTTCATTATTTATAAATAGGTCCCCCAAAATAAAAATATGGTCACATGATCCCTCTCTCTCCTTTTCTAGAAGATCCTTCCATTTTCATGGATTTTCTTAAAATAAATAAAGAAGACTAAATGTCTTCCTTTGTAAGATTTAGTCCGCATTTCCTTATAGTGTGTAATTAGCCCCCACTAATTAATAAAAATTGGGCATATGCCACCCATGCCACATGGCCATATTGGAATTTTTCCAAGAATTCTTCTTGAACACTTGTGAAATTACCATTTTACCCTTCGTCTTCCTCCATAATTCCACGGGTCCTATTGCGCATTTCCCTTCTCGCCCCTAGCCTTTCTTAATATTTCCACTTCGAAATTCTTCATAAGCGACTCATATGCTTAACAAAATAAAAGTAAGTCCTTACTTGTCATCTCCCCGCAATCACCTTGAATTATCCGATTGTACAAAAATGCGGGATATAACATGCACCTCCCCCGGTATGACAAAAGTTTGTTGATGCTTTTCTCCGACACTATATGCCTCCAGAAGTTCGGCGAGCTAGGGCCGATAAATTCTTAAATTTGAGGCAAGGCAGCCTGAGTGCCCTAGAGTACAGTCTCCGCTTCAATTCCTTGGCTAGGTATGCTTCAGCCATGGTATCAGATATGGGTGATCGGGTACACCGATTTGTTAAAGTCCTAGGGCCACACTTGATGGAATGATGCTTGACTGCGTCCCTTCAGGACGGTATGGCTATTGCACGCATTTAGACCCACGCTCAGAACTTAGAAGAATGTTTACAATAGCAGAGAAGTGAACGTGAGCAAGATCGGGGACATAGCAAGAGGGCTTGATCTTCGAGTCCGATGCGCGAGTTTAGAGGTGGGCACAGGCAGCAGTTTCCCAGAAATTCAGGCTATTCTACGACCAGTGCACCTCTATGGTTTTCAGGTCATAGATTTGATAGATCTACTCGTTCGGGGCCGAATCAGAGTTATTCGGGGTCTCAGTTTAGAGATGATTCGGGTCAGGCAAGGCCACCCGCACTACGATGTTCCCAGTGTGGGAAGTTGCATTGGGGTCGATGTCGATTGGGTTCAGAAGGTTGCTATTCATGTGGTCGACCAGGCCATGTCATGCGTGATTGCCCCTCAGTACATGGTAGAGGTAGGACCCAGCCATCAGGGTCGGTAGCCGGATCTTCATCTTCTATGCGCCCTATGGGGCCAGGTTCACATGCGCCAGTTGGCCATGGTAGAGGCAGAGGGAGAGCTCCCAGTTCTAGCGGTCCTCAGCACCGTATTTATGCTTTGGCTGGACGCCAAGATCTGGAGTCTTCTCCTGACATGGTCACAGGTATATTATCGGTATTCTCTCATGATGTATATGCTTTGATTGATCCGGGCTCCACATTGTCATATGTTACTCCATATATTGCAGGTCGATTTAAAGTCGAGCCGGTGTCGATCAAACCTTTTGAGGTGTCTACCCCCGTGGGTGAATCGATAATAGCTATCCGAGTATATAGAAATTGTGTAATTATGATTTGTGATCGTCGTACCATGATTGATTTGCATGAATTCGAAATGGTAGATTTTGATGTCATTATGGGCATGGATTGGTTGGCTTCTTGTTATGCCAATGTGGATTGTAGGATGAAAATGGTTCATTTCCAATTTCCGGGAGAAGCAGTTTTAGAATGGAAAGGGAATACGGTATCACTAAAAGGTAGGTTTATTTCCTATCTAAAGGCAAGGAGAATGATCACGAAAGGGTGCATTTATCATCTAGTGCGAGTTCAAGATGTGGAAGCAGAATCGCCGACTCTTCAGTCAGTTCCCGTAGTGAATGAATTTCCGGATGTGTTCCCGGAAGAGCTTCCAGGCCTTCCTCCTGAGCGGGAGATTGATTTTTCCATTGATGTGTTGCCAGACACTAAGCCGATATCTATTCCTCCATATAGAATGGCACCAGCTGAATTGAAAGAGTTGAAGGAGCAATTGAAGGACCTGCTTGAGAAAGGCTTTATTAGGCCTAGTTCATCCCCGTGGGGAGCGCCCGTATTGTTTGTCCGAAAGAAAGATGGCTCTTTGATAATGTGCATTGATTATCGGCAATTGAATAAAGTGACGATTAAGAACAAATATCCTCTTCCGAGGATTGATGATTTATTTGACCAATTGCAAGGTTCCAAGTGGTTTTCAAAGATTGATTTGAGGTCCAGGTATCATCAGGTGAGAATTAGGGAGAAGGATGTCCCTAAGACAGCCTTCAGAACAAGATATGGCCGTTTTGAGTTCCGAGTAATGTTGTTTGGGCTAACTAATGTGCCGGAAGTGTTTATGGATTTGATGAATAATGTGTTCAGACCCTTCCTAGATTTATTTGTGATCATATTTATCGACGATATCTTGGTGTATTCTAGATCCGAGGCAGAACATGTGGATCATTTGCGTACTGTCCTCGGAGTTTTTCGTACTCGAGAGTTGTTTGCAAAGTTTTCCAAATGTGAGTTTTGGCTGAACTAAGTGGCATTTCTGGGGCATATTGTTGCAGCCGATGGTATTCGAGTGGATAGTCAAAAGATTGAGGCCGTGAAAACGTGGCCAAGGCCCATGACTCCTACAGAGGTTCGTAGCTTTCGGGGCTTAGCAGGTTATTACAGAAGATTCGTTGAAGGGTTTTCTTCTATTTCTGCACCGCTCACGAAATTGACCCAGAAATCAGCCAAGTTTCAATGGACAGATGCTTGTGAACGTAGTTTCCAAGAGTTGAAGAATAGATTGACTTCTGCCCCAGTCTTGACACTTCCAGAGGGATGGGAAGGTTATGTTGTCTATTGCGATGCTTCAGGCATTGGGCTAGGCTGCGTATTGATGCAACATGGTAAAGTAATTGCGTATGCTTCTAGGCAATTGCGGAAACATGAGCAGAATTATCCTACCCATGATCTAGAATTTGCCGCAGTGGTTCATGCATTAAAGATATGGAGACATTATTTATATGGTGTCCATGTGGATATTTATATAGATCATAAGAGCCTTCAGTATATCTTCAAGCAGAACGAGTTGAATTTTCGGCAACGACGATGGTTAGAATTGCTAAAAGACTATGATGTTGATATCTTGTATCACCCCGGAAAGGCAAATGTTGTGGCTGATGCTCTTAGCCTTAGATCGATGGGATGTCTATGTGATGTACGACCAGAGAAGAGAAAAATAGCCCGCGAGATCTAGCATTTAGCTAGCCTAGGAGTTCAAGTAGTGGACTTAGGTAGCAAGGGAGCTACTATTCAGAATTCAGTAGTCTCGTCGCTAGTAGAAGAAGTGAAAGAGCGACAATACGAAGATTCCATGATAAGGCAATACAGAGATACACTCCCTCAGAAGGAGGAATCACCATTTGATATTTCAAGAGACAGAGTTCTCCGATGCCGAGGCAGATTATGTGTTCCTGATGTGGTAGGTTTACGCCACCAGATATTGAGGGAAGCTCATTGTTCCCGTTATTTTGTTCACCCTGGAGTAACGAAAATGTTTCATGACCTTAAGTCTATATATTGGTGGAATGGAATGAAGAAAGATATAGTGGAATTCGTAGCTCAATGTCCTAATTGTCAACAAGTGAAAATCGAGCACCAAAAGCCGGGTGGATTGTTGCAAGCTATAGAAATCCCAACATGGAAATGGGAAGTGATTAACATGGACTTCATTTCAGGCTTACCCCGTTCTCGATGTAATTATGATTCCATATGGGTTATTGTGGATAGACTCACTAAGTCAGCTTACTTCTTACCAGTCAGAACGACCTATGTGGCAGAAGATTATGCAAAGCTTTATCTTAAAGAGATGGTGAGACTCCATGGTGTTCCAGCATCTATTATTTCTGATAGAGGGACTCAGTTCACGGCAAATTTTTTGAAGTCTTTCCAAGAGGGTTTAGGGACCCAAGTAAGCCTTAGCACGGTATTTCATCCACAGACCGATGGACAAGCTGAACGTATCATTCAGACTCTTGAAGATATGTTACGGGCATGTATGATAGATTTTGGAGGAAATTGGGATGACCATTTGCCACTCATTGAATTTGCTTACAATAATAGTTATCATTCTAGCATTCAAATGGCACCGTACGAAGCTTTATATGGGCGAAAGTGTAAATCCCCGATCGGGTGGTTTGAAACAGGAGAGGCTAAATTGATAGGGCCAGACTTGGTCCAGCAATCCATAGAGAAGGTTAAGCTCATACAAGATAGATTGTTGGCAGCTCAAAGTCGTCAAAAGTCCTATGCGGATAATCGTCGAAGAGACTTAGAGTTTCAAGTTAAAGATTGGGTATTCTTGAAAGTGTCGCCAATGAAGGGCGTTATGAGATTCGGCAAAAAGGGGAAGCTTAGTCCCCGGTACATTGGGCCATATGAGATTGTGCGCAAAATAGGCAAAGTGGCCTATGAGTTAGATCTACCTCCCGATTTGGAGTAAGTTCATCCAGTTTTCCACGTCTCGATGCTTAGAAAGTGTATTGGAGATCCTACTAGGATCGTCCCAGTAAATGATGTGCAAGTGAAAGAGAAATTGACTTATGAAGAGGTACCAATTGCGATACTAGATAGGCAAGTACGAAGGCTTAGAAACAAAGAAGTGGCCTCAGTTAAGGTCCTATAGCGAAGCAGCGAACGAGAGGACATGATATGGGAAGCGGAAGAGAGTATGCGATCTAGATACTCACATTTATTTTAGCCTTTGGAAGAGATCCAAGATGAAACATCAAGATCACAAGGTATGTGTGTTTTCCTTTTATGTTTTTTGGTCGTGTGTGGCCAAATTTTATGCTACTGTGTTGTGGCCCTATGAGGCATCGATATTATGGGTTGTTGTGATAAGGTGGTAGTGCCATATTATAGGGGAAACTCTGGCGAAATTTTTATAGAATTCCCGAACACTTTAACATTCGAGGACGAATGTTCTTAAGGGGGGAAGAATGTTACACCTCGGAAAAGCCTCCGTTGGTACGCGAGTGAATGAACTAGTGAAGAGTATGAGTATCCAAGAGTAGAGATTCCTAAGAACTATTATATGTATGTGTGCCTATGAAGGGCTATAATAAGACCCCGAGCTTATGATGCCGGGCATAATATATGTATATGAATATGTATAGAGTATGTATATGATTACGTAACACGCGCACACCTCTACAGAGGGTACGAATAACCCTGAAGCCTTGGTAGGGCCAGGTAGATGTAACCCTGAAGCCTTGGTAGGGCCAGGTATGAGTAACCTTGAGACTTGGCTGGCCAAGTATGTACGAAACACCGAACCTATGAGGTCGGGTATGCTATGTAAATGCTATGTCTATGATATGATTATGTATATGATATGAATACGAATATGGTATGACTATGTATATGAATATGAATAATGGCATGTATACGAATACGAGCACAGATATTGTACGGGTACTATCATGAATACGGATAATGATGTGTGTACACAATGCGTATTAGCAATGGAAAGTTCCTATAAAAAGGCAAGTAAGTGCATATGACAATGATATTGCCATCTCCCATTATTTGCTATTTCCTATGTTGCTATTATGCTTCTATATTGATGTTGATCATGCTTTACATACTCAGTACATTCTTCGTACACACGTCCTTTTATTTGTGGACGCTGGGTCATGCCCGCTGGTGCACAGGGAGACAGACTTGATCCATAGCTGCCTTCTCAGAGATTACATAGCAGAGCTCCATTTCATTCGGAGCCATAGCTTTTGGGTACTTGTTCTTTTGTGTACATAATTATGGGCATAGCGGGGTCCTGTCCCTCTCATGTGATATGTTATACCCTTCTTAGAGGCTCGTAGTCACGTGTATATGGTTAGACATGTCTTGCCTTGTCCGCCTATATTTTGGTAAATCTTTTGGTAGCCTTGTTGGCTTATGTACATTTGATGTAGCATAGATGTCAATGATGATTTAAAGGTGTTGTCGTCCAATTAGACTAGCGTGATTGATGAAAATAAATGTATGTTTAATTATGTGGCTCACCTAGATGTAAGCATAAGCGTAAGCTAAGAGGTGACCGGGTGGGCTAGCACCGGGTGCTCGTCGCGGCCCTAGTCGGATTGTGACAGTTTTGACCCAGCCCAATCCGAATTTGGCACCTATAAAAGGGCCTCTAGACTTCATTTTAGTCATTTTTCTTCAACTCCATAATCCTCTAGAACTCCCCTAACCTCTCCACACCTCTGTAGAATTTTCCACAATTCTCTCTCCACTACAAGAATATTCTTTGGGGCTCTCCACCATTCCACAACATTCTGTACCATCACAAAAGAGGATTAAACTCCAAAGCCCCAAGCTAAGTCATGGAGAAGGATTGTTCTTGTCTCCACTTAATGTTGTGATAAATTTGGTCTTGGAAGAAGTTGGGTGGGGCGAAGTTCTTCTAGTGTAAGGTATGTTCTCCATCCTATTTCTCATGATTAAGTTGATTTTAATGTTTAGTAAGTCCTATAAAAGAAGGGAATCATAGTATATAAGTTGCAAATTATTAAAGTGAAGATGATGACTATGGAATGAATTTGAAAGGAGATTTTGGATTAATTTGAGATTAAATTGAATATAATTCTTTGATTATGGTATTGTGGATATTGTTATGGTTTGTTGAGAAATTTGGAAAACATCGTGTGGGATGTTTTATGGAGCCTATTGGTGTTGATAATATTATTGTGATGTTGGTATTGTTGTTGTTATTATTGGTTGTTGGATTGTGATTTCGGGCTAGGCCTATAAACATGGGAGGTGCTGCTCGAATTTCGGCTGATTCTAAACAGAATTAAATTGATGGCTTAAGATGAGCGTATGACATTGAGCCTAACAATAGTATGAATAGTTTATATGTAGATTCACGAGCTTGGAAGGATAAATGTTGAACGACTAAGGCGACCAAAAGGTATTTTAAGGCTCGTCCCTTTCTTTCAAAGGCATGATTCCTATGGTATGATTCCATAAGTGTTCGATAACCTCCTTGTGTCACGACCCAACCCCGTAGGCCGTGACTAAGTACCCGAACTGGGCACTCATATACATACTCGTATAGCTACATGTTCAGTCCACAATAGACACCATATGGAATTCATAACGACCAAACCATGGTCGCAGATTTGTCGCATAATTATACATATAAAAGCAAGCCGACAAGGCTGCCATCACATATCAATATCATGTGCAAGCCGACAAGGCTGCCACTATAGACGAACATCATACCACAGCACATCATATAGACACAGCTGAACAGAACCCATACACAACCCACACATATGTCCACAGACCTCTAAGAGTTTTAACAGTGAAATATGACGGGACAGGGCCCCGTCGTACCCTTAAACAACATATGCATATATTTAGATCAAAAAGGATCTATACCAAAGTCTGGGATCCAGAACAACGGAACTCTCCAAGATAGCAGAAGGGAAGTCTTAAACTGGCGGTTCACCAAAGCGCGTATCTGTACCTGCGGGCATGAAACACACCCCCCCCCCCCCCCCCCCCCCCCGAAGAAAGGGGGTCAGTACGGAATATGTACTGAGCATATAAAGAGTGAAATACAGTAAAAGGATCATAACTGAAATATGGAGTACAGTAAATATGTACAATATCCAGAATACCAAAACACTTTCCTTTGTAACATAATCATACTTGTCAATATCATATATCGTATGCATATTTATATATCGTACCCGGCCCTTTAATGAGGGACTCGGTGAATAAGATCATCATATGCCCTCCTGGCCGCCATGACATGTCATCATATCATCATATCATCAATATCATATATAAGTAGTGAGAAACTATATGCAATTCAAAACATTTTTAAGGACTCAATAGAATAGTCAACACGAACCATTGTTCGCAAATTCAATAATAGTCATATCATTTACCTTTCGGATGTCCTTGTGAATTATATCAAAATGGAACTTCGAAATCATATGTACATATCAAAACATATATATAAAATGTGAATTATGAGAATCAAGATCATTAGCCATCCTAGTGGCTCTAGGAATAGGAATTCCTTTGGAATCGTATATATATCGTATATTCATTTCACAATGATCATGCCAAAAAGAAAGAAGGGTTAGCTTCACATACCTTTAGCGCTTATTTGTCACACAATATGTATATGCTGCCCAATAATACTTCAACCTATATTAAGACGCCAACAACTACGGTTAAGCTACGGGAAGATTCAAAACGTATTCTAACGTTAGTAACTCCTTTCTAGATGTTTAGACGACATTTCTCTTGTAGTCAAACCAACTACATACAACCAATCCCACATCAATAATTATACGTTCAATACCAATCCGGACAGCCCACATAACATTCCAAATAGTCCGCATTCACAACATTCAATCGCGATTCACATACGGCTACTACATTCTCAAGTTATTCGTAATAGTTTGTAGCCTTAACGTTTGCATGTAACAACTTTATAACAGCCCATCCAACATACAACATAGTGCATAACCTTAATTATCATTAATATTCCAAGCTCAATAAGAACCACAACAATGTGTCAAAACAGTCCGTACATTACAACACCCAATAATAGTCTACATGCGATTATGACACGTCCAATTTATTCTTGTTAGTCTATAGTCATAACATTTCGTCGAAATGATTCTATAACATCCCAAACACTATGACAACATGATGTATATTATTAACTATAATTAGTTTTTCCAACTTAGCCAAAAAAACACGTCCAAAACAGTCCCTAACCGACAACATAACAATGTTCGGAATTCTTGCAAACGTTTACGAACATACTAAGCAAACAACATATGATTCTTACACATTATTTCATGTCTTCTTTACATATAATTTCAGTAAGTTATGACCAGCAATCACATGACAACTACATCATCAATTCATATGCAACTAAGCTACATCGTCATCTCTATAATCCTTACAACAACTCACAAACGACTTTAGTTCCAACTCCAACCATTAAACACCTTTATTTCCATCATAAAATTCATGAAAATAACAATCAAAATATCAAGTAAAATAAGTTGACTAACTTCGACACAAAACAGTCCACTACATGGCTTAACCATGCTTCAACATCACACACATAAAATCATATATTCAATTATTTTCATACTAACACAACTTCACCTTTAACCTTCCAATTCCTTTCATTATTTTTACCATGCAATCTATGATAGCATCATCCATAATTACTAAAGAAAATAAGTCCACCATGGCCACTAAAACAGTCCCTACGGCCACATTAACATTCCAACACCAACATTCATGATCTTATGCATGCAATTCATGTTCATCAAGTTACAACCATACTTCAACATCAACATATATAAGTTCATGTCTACTATCATGTTCCAACATCAACACACATCATTTCATGCATGAAACTTATATTCACACATCTACATCACCCTTAACACATGTAAAAGAAAGTTAGATCTTACCTTGGCAATTCGGCTTCTCAACTTGGCTAGAGTTTGTGAATTGAAATGATAATGGTTCTTGTTGCTCCAAAGACTATCTTCACGTTTCTAGGGACCTTCTAAAGGGTTGAAATTCTTGAAGAAATACGTTTTTGATCAACACACAAGGAGCTCCAAAATCAGCCCTTTGGCCGTGAGCTTTCTCTCTCTCTCTCTAGGGTTTTCTAGTTTTCTTTCTTTGTGTTGTGAAGTGGAAATGAATTGTAATGGCTGATTCCTTAGTAATTATTTGGTTAAATTATGATTCCTACAAGGTGGACACATGCTCCACTCATGACAATGAGTCACTCCATTAACTTTACACCAAAATTCAATTTTTTTCTCCTTCACTTTCGGCTATATGCCTTGGCCGAACCCCCCCCCCCCCCCCCTTGTATCTCCTTCTCCCTTTCGTTTTTATTGTTTACAAGACAATTTCATGTGTAGTGGATGATTCATACACTAACCTTTGTCCATTGCAATCATACAAAGATGAATGTCAATATTTAAGTGTGCAAGGATTCTTCCTAACATGTGTGTCTTCATAAAATAATGCATGCTTTTATAAAGTAATAGATGCCTTCCATATTCAAATGCATGCCTCGCATGGATGTCTTCTTTTTTATCCACCTTGGCCGAAATTCACATGTATTTTTCTTCCAATTTAGTTGTCCACAAAATGATGAAAATGTAGTGGATGAATCAACATTTAAATGCATATTTGTATGTCTTCCATAATAGCCTTATTTTAGATGACTTTGAGTCATCTTTTGGACATGGCACGTTAATGTTCATATATGCTCATTGTTGCCACTAATTTTTACTTAACACCACAATTAAGTAGTTCCTAATCTCCAATATCATTTTTATACTAAGTAAAATTTATAACCGATTAGTTCTAGTTTAGAAATTAAAAATCCGAGATTTCTATCTCACGTCGATTCCTTCACGAATAACTCGACGTATAAAATACGGGGTCTAACATTCTCCCCCCCATTAGAACATTCGTCCGAATGTCGAATTGGACCCGTAAGGTCCTATAAGAATTTTTGAAAAAGTTTTCCTTATCGTTATAACATAGAGTCTTATCGGACAATCCATCTCCTCCTCAGCTTCCCAGGTCATCTCTTCCCTATTATGGTTTCACCATAATACTTTGACGGAAGCCACGTCCTTAGTTCGTAACCTCCTAACCTGCCGATCCAACATGGCTATAGGCTGCTCCTCGTAGGATAATTCCTCTGTCACTTGGACATCATCTACGGGGAATACTCTGGAAGGATCGCCTATACATTTGCGAAGCATTGACACGTGGAAGACTGAATGGACTGCTTCCAAATCAGCCAGTAGGTCTAACTCGTAGGCAACTTGGCCTACTATACGGACAATCTGATAAGGTCCAATATATCTCGGGCTTAGCTTCCCTTTCCTACCAAATCTCATAACACCTTTCATGGGCGACACCTTCAGGAACACCCAGTCACCAACCTGAAACTCTAAGTGTCGACGTCGATTATATGCATATGATTTCTGTTGACTTTGGGATACTAAGAACCTTTCCTGAATAAGATTTACTTTAGCAACAGCTTACTGAATCGTATCTGGCTAATTAACTTAGTTTCACCAACGTCGAAACAAACGATAGGTGACCTGCACTTCCTGCCATACAAGGCCTTATACGATGCCATCTGAATAATCGAATGGTAGTTGTTATTATAGGCAAACTCAATATGTGGTAAATGATCATCCCAGCTACCCCTGAAATCAATAACACCGGCTCGTAACATATCTTGTAGTGTCTGAATGGTACGTTCGGCCTGTCCGTCAGTCTGAGGGTGAAATGCTGTGATGAGACTAACTTGTGTCCCCAATCCCTCTTGGAAGGATCTCCTGAAGTTAGTTGTAAGCTGGGCTCCTCTATTGGAGATAATAGCTATGGGAACCCCGTGAAGTCTCACTATCTCCTTGATATATAACTTCGTATAGTTCTCAACTTAATGGGTAGTCCTGACTGGAGGAAAGTGGGCTGATTTTGTCAGCCTATCCACAATAATCCATATAGAGTTATACTCCCGTGAAGTGCGAGGTAAGCCTGTAATGAAGTCTACATTCTGGAATCTTCAACCTCATGTATTATCTTTAAAAACCTTTTAACTGGTACTCTACCTTTTGGCTTTTAATCTCAATCCTTAGAGTTGGCTACCGAGTAGCGCTGGAGTTCCCTCATATAATAACTTACATAGCCGCTCTGTGCTTTACCTTGCCTTCTTCTCTCTTAGCTTACAATTGATGTCGGGATAAATCTTTGGATCAACTATGGCCATGTCCCATTTGCCCTCAACACTAATTCTATTTCGGTAATTTAGCTTAAACTATGTTTACATCTTTCTGTAACGTACCCAACATACCACAACTGCATTGTTATTACTGAATCCTTACTTCTCTTATCAAGTACTCACTCACTTGGTATTATGCTTAACATAAAAATATTCGTAGGTTGCATAACTATTCTTGTACAATTTGTATAAGGTATATTCAATCTTAGGCATAGTTTATCCGTCTACTGATTCATTCTGCTTTACATATCTCATTCATACTAACACTCGTTCGTCCTATTTTGTCATACTACTTTCCCTTCCTTTATTCATTCGTTGGTTTTCTCATGTCCTACCATAGGAGATTTTTTATTCCTTCTCCTTTGTTACTTATAAGTCGCAACGTCATTAACGAACAACTCTATAGCCAACATCTTAACCTTTAATTTAGTATAGCATTGCTATCCTTTATAATATCTCATAAGTTACTCATTACCATTCTCTTGTCGTATTATTCCTTCTTATACGCATCCACCTTCTAATGTAATTTTATCCAAGATCTTTACCAATAACTCTCAGCACTGTCTCAACACCATCCTGACTTCTATCCGTTTATCTTTGGCTTTCAAATCTTACTAACCTGTTTCAGCAAGGGATCTCTTTTAAAGTTTAAGCATCCATACCAAATATATTGCAGGATCAATTGCTTCCATCTCATACTTGCATCTCTGTCACGACCCAACTAGGGCCGCGACGGGTACCCAATACTTGTACCGAGCACCCCCTATCTCGTATCGCATTCTTATCACTAAGTGGGTCGTATGCACTATACCATATCCTTTTTTTTTCTTCCGTTGCTTACTATTAACATCAGTAGCATAATTATAAACATAGGCAATTAAACTTTGCTAGTACATTATACAGCGACGAGGACCCTCAAGAGTACAAAACATCTAACTGTACATATCTGTCTACGAGCCTCTAAACATAGTACACATATACATAAGAAGGGTCGAGTACTGCCGTGCCCGAATATATACACAAAATAGTACCAAGGAACTGAGGCTCTGAGACAACTGGAGCGCCGCTATAGTAATGCTGATGAAGCTCCTAGGAGTCAAGCCTGTCTACCTGCTGACCTGCGCGGCATGAAACACAGCGTCCACAAGAAGGGACGTCAGTACGAATAGTGTACCGAGTATGTAAGGTATGGAAAAATAATGCAAGCCGAACCATAGAGCTTGAATAACAATATCATGGGATCATAGGACATATAATGAAATAAGAAAGTAACCTGTACATAGGAATGCCCTTTCAGGCCAGATACCATGCATGCTTGTCTGTCTTTGGAAAACATTTCTTTTTCATAGACATAGAAAATAGAACTTATATTATGTCAGGTCTTCTCATATCATATCATATCATATCATATCGTATCAAATCATATGAGATCATGTCATATCATATCGTGTCATAGCATAGCACCGAACAATGTCGGCTCGCCCACATAGCACCGAAATACATCGGCTCGCCCATATATCCCGCGTCCGGGCATCCCGTGTCCGGGATGATAAGCCAACTGACCAGGTGGCAATAAAACATGTCTCCCTTCCCATCCCCCATGTACATATTCATATCTCACATACATATGTCATATAAGCATGCAGGAGAGCCCAAAGAAAATCATGTAGCCATCAGAGTGACATAAGGTCGGTGACCTCCGATTACATTATGGAACAATCGTGATCGCCTTGTCTCACCTTGAAGGAACGAGTATTTTAAGGCGATACTATCAATGGAGAATAGTGTTGAAAGAAACATAGAATGAAATCATGGACGTCATAGAAATAAATTCATCGGCTTTGGAATCTTTAGAGGATAGTGTCATAACAAAGGAATAGAATTGAAATCAAGAACTAGTTTGATACTTTCTTATTCATATTGGGTCCTTAGCTTAAGACTCTTAGTCATGGAATCATTCTTATCATACTTATCATAGACGTATTCTCTTCCTTAGCATCATCGTTATCATGGTCATCATAGACATATTTCCATTAAAAATAGTACAGTACTTATCGTTTGATAATTGGAACAAGGATCAAAAGCTTCCTTTGGATTCTACTCCAAAATGAGTCAAACAGAGCAATAGGCAAAATCCGGGAACAATGGGCCCACCTCGGGCCAAATGAGGTAGCGTACACCATTTGCATATGTTACATGTCATGGCGTTACTTGTGAGGGTTTCAAGGTTGTCGGGTCTTATTTATACAAGTTCTAGAGGTTTAGGAAGTTTTTCCAACATTTCACACGATTTTTAATTCAATTCTACTTAATGAAAAAAGGGAAACTGTAGGTGCGGATTCCGGAGAATAGAGTTGTCCCCAAGGCTCGTATCCGACCTATTACGTCTAAGACATGCCATAGAAGGAAGGGTAAAGCCTTACATACCTCTTTCCGCTCCTTATGCTATTCCAAATTCAAGTTGCAAATCCGCCACAATCTACAAATTGGTCATATTTACCAAACATTGGTTAGAGCATTTAGAAGTGGAATCTTAAAGTAGCATTTGTCTACCGAAATTTCGGCAGCACTTCCCCTATAAATACACCATCTCCAAAACTTCAACTTAGCCAATTTTAACCAACAACAATCCGGGAATTCAACCCGGCCAAGCCAACAACAATACTAGCAATTATTCTAGCAACACTCCAACATTCAATTCTATTCAATTCAATTCAATTCAATTCACATAAATTTCAAAAATTTTCAATCAACATGCTACTCCATCCAACACTTTCCAATTTCAACAAGAACAATAACTACTTAATCCCTTCTTTCACATTCAATCACCACCACCCAACTTACAATCTTCCAAACAATGGCTCACTTTCAAGTTCATGAATTATATTTATAGCCTACACATTAACAATATCATTCTTACAAATATAAGAAGCCATAACAAAGTCGCACTAACTCCTTCCATAATACACCAACAATTTCATATTCATTTCAAGCCATTAAGCCTTCATTTAACATCATAAAAACCACAACACAACAACAATCAAAATGCTACATAAATTCAATTCATCATATCTCACAACATCACCCCTATTTTCGGCCACAACAACAACATTCATGTTCCATGCATTTTCATCCATTTCTATACATTACACCAACAACCATACGGCTACACCACACACACCCATATTCTTCATGAATTTCATTCATTTTTGTACACTACAACATGCACAAACATCCATAACATATAAGGAATAAATTCTTACCTTCTTCCTTGATCTTTCACTTAGCTAAGACTTGTAACTTGCTTGAATATGGATTTTTCTTGCTCCAAAGACCACTCCACCTTGCTAAGGACCTTTCAATTAGTAGGAATTGATTTTTGAAGAAAAAAATTTCAAGGTTCTTGTTGATTTTGGAGGTGGCCGAATAGCCCCTCTTATGTTTCTCCTCCTCTCTTGTTTTTAGGGTTCTTGAAACTTCTAGGGACATAATGAATAAGATGACTAATTAAGTCATCTTATGGACTTATTAATTTTGTGCTCATATGGGGCCTTGGCCCATTTACTACAGAAGGCCCAAATGGCCCCTTTTCTTCCAAGCCCATATTTGTTTTTGTGCACTTCATGAAAAATTGTTTTTCCACATTCCGAATTTACCCTTCGTCTTCCTCCATATTTCCACGAGTCATATTACGAATTTTCCCTTTATACCCTTGACCTTTCTTAATATTCCCACTTCAAAATTTTCATAAACAACTTATGCACCCAACAAGATTAAAATTATAGTCTTGCTCTTAACCTCCCGTCATTATCTTAAATTATCCAAATACGCAAAAAATGCGGGATATAACATCCTCCCCCCCTTTAAAACATTCGTCCTCGAATGTTAAATTGGCCTCATAGTGTATTACAATACTTCGGGGAGGTCTCCTTCGTAGACATCTCACATGTCGCTTAACATATCTATTTTAGAAGCATAGGTTACCTTTATGGCGTAGGTCACTTGAGTTAGCTCCGAACGTTGACCCTGCGTTAATAAGCCTCCTTTATTGGATCTTGAATCGTCATAGTCCATTTTAGGTCTAACATGCTCTCCCTCTTTTATTAAGAGGGTCTACACACGCCTATGCCCTTTAAATAATCGTCGCCTTCCGCGATCTTTTACAATTGTAATTCCTTCTTTGCGGAGTTTTTGCGTCTATTCCCTGGCTAGATATGTTCTCGTATATCACTGCATTAGGGCTTTCTAGCCTTAACTAGTGTGGGTTCGGCATCGGTCTTACCCTGTGACATCCGTACGTATACCCTTCATCATGTCTTTTGAATTTCATCCAGCTAGCATATTCTATGTATCGCAACTTCATTTCTGGGACTTAACAGTCACAATTAATATATTACATAATATGGGGAAAGTTGGGGTCTTGACCATTTTCGGAACGCTCTCGTAACGCATCGTTTTCTTTTGATTACCATTTTAGCCTTCGTAACCTCCAGTATCCGCCCCTTACCTATGAGTACAGCTACTCTTGTCCCAAATTTCCAAATTCTGAGTACGATCAGCAATACGAAGAACAGTATACGATAGAGTGGAATATAGATCTATTAACACATACATATCATAGAAAAGTGCCGATAACGTACCCGTGGCCGCGTCTACGGAAGGTTCAGAATCCTGCCGTCCTGCCAATGCATACATGCGGTACGGAGGGCCGGCTGAACTGGGTCCCGTTCCTCCTCTGCCTCGACCACTCCCTGTTGGAGCTTGGAAGGCCAGTCCCGGAGGGTGCACGGTCGACGATGAACCAACCGCTGATCCGTCGGGCTGGGTTCTGCTTCCCTCATTCCTTAGCGGGCAATCACACATCAAATGATCAGTCCGACCACAGGAAAAACATGCACCAGTATCCCAGTAACACTGTCCAGAGTGTGGCCTGCCACACCGAGCACACCGTAGTAGGGGTTGCCCCGTCCTGCTGGAATCAGCTCTATACTGGGACCCCGAAGCTCTAGTACCCTGATCTGGTCCCGAATAGGCAGAGCGGTCAAATCCCCTATCCGTAAATCGAGGAGGTGCACTGGCCGCTGATTGGCCTGAATACCTAGATTGTTCCTGTGCCTGTCACCCTCTATACTCGCTTGTAGTCCCGGAGGATCTGCCCCTTTTTCTGGAACCCCTATCCGAATAGCGCTCCTCTCTCCGTAACTGATACTGTTCCTCCAGGTTTTGGGCATGGGCCTGGATACGGGTAATAGTCATCCCGTCCTGGAGTGAAGCCGTCAAGCACTCCTTAACTAAATGTGGCCCCAGCCCACTCACAAACTGGTGCACGTGATCTCCCATATTAGCTATCATGGCTGGGGCATACCTGGCCAACGAGTTAAAATGAAGGATGTATTCTCGATCGCTCATATTTCCCTGTCTAAGGTTCAAGAACATATCGGCTCGAGCCCGTCGAACATCCGGCGGTAAGAAATGTCGCAGAAATGCCTCAGTAAATTCCTGCCAAACCAAGGGAGGGGAATTTGCTCCCCTCGAAGATATCCAACTACTACACCACAGAACTGCTACATCCCGCAATCTGTATGAAGCCAATTCCACTGACTGTGTATCCGAAGCATGTATGATTCTCAGTGTCCTCAGCATCTGATCTATAAAGCTCTGCGGGTCCTCCTCCGGTTTCGATCCATAAAACTCCGGAGGTTTCAGGGTAATAATGTCACGAGCCCTTGCACTCACCGCCCTGTCTCCCGGGTCTACATCTTGCCGCTGAACCTGTGCGGCAACTAGCGGAGTCAATAACTGGATGGCCTCTGTCATCTACTGGCCGGGAGCTGCTGGCGGTGGAACAGGAGGTGCTGGTGCTGGAGCTGGAACTCTTTCATGTTCGACTGATACAGGGGAAACAGGAGGCGTTTGAGGGGGAGCTTCATTATAGGACTCGTCTTTTTCTGGCTCCCGTTCAACTCTGCTTCCAGCCGCCAACTTGCCCTTCTGGGCCGCCGTAGTGTTCCTCTTCTTCGGCATTACTGAAACCGTAACATAGAATTAAGAAAAGAACAAGGAAGCCTGGTAACATAGCTCTATCGCACGATCAAGAGTACAAAGAAGGTCATATTTCCTTAATGCCCTACAGCATCTTGCTTATAAGTGTGGCGCGCTACACACCCATAAACAGGACTCTACTGGACACAGCTCGTAGACAAACCCCTAGGACGAACTGCTCTGATACCACTTCTGTCACGACCCAACTAGAGCCGCGACGGGTACCCAATACTTGTACCGAGCACCCCCTATCTCGTATCGCATTCTTATCACTAAGTGGGCCGTATGCACTATACCATATCCTTTTTTTTTTCTTCCGTTGCTTACTATTAACATCAGTAGCATAATTATAAACATAGGCAATTAAACTTTGCTAGTACATTATACAGCGACGAGGACCCTCAAGAGTACAAAACATCTAACTGTACATA
Source organism: Lycium barbarum (assembly GCF_019175385.1). Classification (NCBI taxonomy): domain Eukaryota; kingdom Viridiplantae; phylum Streptophyta; class Magnoliopsida; order Solanales; family Solanaceae; genus Lycium; species Lycium barbarum. The sequence goes on from NC_083338.1 coordinate 71,702,389, forward strand.
TCTGTCTACGAGCCTCTAAACATAGTACACATATACATAAGAAGGGCCGAGTACTGCCGTGCCCGAATATATACACAAAATAGTACCAAGGAATTGAGGCTCCGAGACAACTGGAGCGCCGCTATAGTAATGCTGATGAAGCTCCTAGGAGTCAAGCCTGTCTACCTGCTGACCTGCGCGGCATGAAACGCAGCGTCCACAACAAGGGACGTCAGTACGAATAGTGTACCGAGTATGTAAGGCATGGAAAAATAATGCAAGCCGAACCATAGAGCTTGAATAACAATATCATGGGATCATAGGACATATAATTAAATAAGAAAGTAACCTGTACATAGGAATGACCTTTCAGGCCAGATACCATGCATGCTTGTCTGTCTTTGGAAAACATTTCTTTTTCATAGACATAGAAAATAGAACTTATATTATGTCATGTCTTATCATATCATATCATATCGTATCAAATCATATGAGATCATGTCATATCATATCGTGTCATAGCATAGCAGGACATAGCATAGCACCGAACAATGTCGGCTCGCCCACATAGCACCGAAATACATCGGCTCGCCCATATATCCCGCGTCCGGGCATCCCGCGTCTGGGATGATAAGCCAACTGACCAGGTGGCAATGAAACATGTTTCCCTTCCCATCCCCCATGTACATATTCATATCTCACATACATATGTCATATAAGCATGCAGGAGAGCCCAAAGAAAATCATGTAATCATCAGAGTGACATAAGGTCGGTGACCTCCGATTACATTATGTAAAAATCGTGATCGCCTTATCTCACCTTGAAGGAACGAGTATTTTAAGGCGAAACTATCAACAGAGAATAGTGTTGAAAGAAACATAGAATGAAATCATGGACGTTATAGAAATCAATTCATCGGCTTTGGAATATTTAGAGGATGGTGTCATAACCAAGGAATAGAATTGAAATCAAGAACTAGTTTGATACTTTCTTATTCATATTGGGTCCTTAGCTTAAGACTCTTAGTCATGGAATCATTCTTATCATACTTATCATAGACGTATTCTCTTCCTTAGCATCATCATTATCATGGTCATCATAGACATATTTCCATTAAAAATAGTACAGTACTTATCGTTTGATAATTGGAACAAGGATCAAAAGCTTCCTTTGGATTCTACTCCAAAATGAGTCAAACGGAGCAATAGGGGAAATCCGGGAACAATGGGCCCACCTCGGGCCAAATGAGGTAGCGTACACCATTTGAATATGTTACATGTCATGGCGTTACTTGTGAGGGTTTCAAGGTAGTCGGGTCTTATTTATGCAAGTTCTAGAGGTTTAGGAAGTTTTTCCAACATTTCACACGATTTTTAATTCAATTCTACTGAATGAAAAAGGGGAAACTTTAGGTGCGGATTCCGGAGAATAGAGTTGTCCCCAAGGCTCGTATCCGACCTATTACGTCTAAGACATGCCATAGAAGGAAGAGTAAAGCCTTACATACCTCTTTCCGCTCCTTATGCTATTCCAAATTCAAGTTGCAAATCCGCCACAATCTACAAATTGGTCATATTTACCAAACTTTGGTTAAAGCATTTAGAAGTGGAATCTTAAAGTAGCATTTGTCTACCGAAATTTCGGCAGCACTTCCCCTATAAATACACCATCTCCAAAACTTCAACTTAGCCAATTTCAACCAACAACAATCCGGGAATTCAACCCGGCCAAGCCAACAACAATACTAGCAATTATTATAGCAACACTCCAACATTCAATTCTATTCAATTCAATTCAATTCAATTCACATAAATTTCAAAACAATTCAATCAACATGCTATTTCATCCAACACTTTCCAATTTCAACAAGAACAATAACTACTTAATCCCTTCTTTCACATTCAATCACCACCACCCAACTTACAATCTTCCAAACAATGGCTCACTTTCAAGTTCATGAATTATATTTATAGCCTACACATTAACAATATCATTCTTACAAATATAAGAAGCCATAACAAAGTCGCACTAACTCCTTCCATAATACACCAACAATTTCATTTTCATTTCAAGCCATTAAGCCTTCATTTAACATCATAAAATCCACAACACAACAACAATCAAAATGCTACATAAATTCAATTCATCATATCTCACAACATCACCCTTATTTTCGGCCGCAACAACAACATTCATGTTCCATGCATTTTCATCCATTTCTATACATTACACCAACAACCATACGGCTACACCACACACACCCATATTCTTCATGAATTTCATTCATTTTTGTACACTACAACATGCACAAACATCCATAACATATAAGGAATAAATTCTTACCTTCTTCCTTGATCTTTCACTTAGCTAAGACTTGTAACTTGCTAGAATATGGATTTTTCTTGCTCCAAAGACCACTCCACCTTGCTAAGGACCTTTCAATTAGTAGGAAATGATTTTTGAAGAAAAAACTTTCAAGGTTCTTGTTGATTTTGGAGGTGGCCGAATAGCCCCTCTTATGTTTCTCCTCCTCTCTTGTTCTTTAGGGTTCTTGAAACTTCTAGGGACATAATGAATAAGATGACTAATTAAGTCATCTTATGGACTTATTAATTTTGTGCTCATATGGGCTTTGGCCCATTTACTATAGAAGGCCCAAATGGCCCCTTTTCTTCCAAGCCCATATTTTGTTTTTGTGCACTTCATGAAAAATTGTTTTTCCACATTCCGAATTTACCCTTCGTCTTCTTCCATATTTCCACGAGTCATATTACGAATTTTCCCTTTATACCCTTGACCTTTCTTAATATTCCCACTTCAAAATTTTCATAAAAAACTTATGCACCCAACAAGATTAAAATTATAGTCTTGCTCTTAACCTCCCGCCATTATCTTAAATTATCCAAATACGCAAAAAATGCGGGATATAACAATCTCTCTCACCCGCTTCCCCCCTTAAGGGTGTACTTATACTGTTATCTATTTATATTCTATTCTATGTCCCCATTTCCAAACTCAAATTCATATGATTTTTTTTTCCAATTCGCTTGGTATACTGTACAGTATCTATGTCTTTTCTTTATAATTTATAACTTTGATTACCCGGGTACGGAACCTTAACAAAATAAGCGACGAGAACCTTTCTATCTCTAGTACAAAATTTTATCTGACCATCTGTACTCGAGTAATGCAACCCATGTAGCAACTCATCCAAGGCCACATTCCACTTACTCCAATCAGTAATTAATTAGTACTTATAGTTGTTCCAAATTCTCAATTAGGTAGCACTTATGTTCCGACGATAAGTGTCCAAAGTTTTCTTGAAATATTATCTTCATCCCAACCTATATCATTTGTTTCCTTTAATGAATTTATAATACACCATTTGTTCTTCAAACTTACCGTCTTTGTCCCTTAAGGATTTCCGGTATTTTAGAGGTGAAGTCGTGTACAAGCAGTACCCCTTTATGCCTTATGCCCTTTTTTTTCCTTGTTGTGTGCTCAGTACCGACTTCCAACTTACTTAAAATCATATCAAATTCATTTTAATGATAGCCTTATCTTACCACTTTGTCGTCGTACTACACCTTTATGGTCATAACTATATATTCCCCTTTCGTTCCCTGCTCGTACTCAATTAATTACGTCTATCTTGGATGCTTCCTTTAGAATTCCCTTATCATTTCTCCCGTTTATGTCTATCTTTTATTCTGTACACGAGGAATCTTATGCTACCTCTGTATCCTTCCGAACACATTACTTCCGTATAATATTTTTCTCATTTCGAGAGCGTATTTTGTTCCTCCACGTCTATTCTTATCATATCAGTCATTTTCTAGCATTCATTCTACCCCGTTAGTCCTCTTTCTATAACTTGGCCTTTCACAGTTCCGTCACTTATAATACTCGTGTTCTCGGCTGTACATGTCATAACCTATTGCTACACTGTCATCTCGCTTTCTTCTTATTTCCTCCCTTTCAATTACTCTTTCTTTTCTCGTACTCGCTATCTTTTCTCGTTAAACTTTCCCTACAGAACTTGATAAGTCTTTCTTATTTGTACTATAGCTCGCTTTTCCGTTTTACACTTACCTTTATATTCTAGTCACACGGATCACGTCATGTCTTTTGGCACTTCCTCACTATGCTTTACATATTTTCATAACAATCCTCCTTATTTTCATTATATCCTATTCGTATTCAATCCCATAGCGCAACACTTTTTAATCTTATTCACGATTCTTATTATGGGTTAATTACACCTTGTGGAGTAAGCATACTTAACCTTTAACCCTTCCTAGTCAATCTTATCCTTCACTACCTTACAACCTGTCTTACCAATACATTCGCATCCGTCACAATTCATTTTCCTCTGTACTCTCCTCTTCATCATACTACTACTTCTTTTACTATAAACTCATCATAATTTATCCCTGCTTATAAATTCAATCGGTACCTTACTATAACACTTTATCAAGATTTGTTAGTCTTTTCTAAATCATCTCTTAGTATCATAAACCCTTTCCAAATTCTTCTTTTTACCATATCGATATCGACTTCCTAATTACTATTACTATCAATCCCACAGTTAACTTTGTTTCTCGAAATCAAACGTACTTGCAACTTAGTCAAATCTTATCATTACTGTTGACATGAACTTTCAAGACATATTACAAACTTATATCTCATCCTCTTTTTATTTCTAGGAAAAGTTTTGGCAGAGTTTCCTCTGTATTTCTTACTATCCCAAAACCGGCACGCAGGAAATACCAACAATGCCTCACAGGACCAACATTTATACGTATATATCATATCGTATCATAGCCACACATGGCTCCCAATATCAACAACAATATGAAAATGATGAACATACCTCGTATGCCCAACTCAAACTGCACCTGTTATACTTTCTTGTTTACTTTCTCTTTCAATCTTTAACATTACATTTCAATCGTACTTCCATACCTTACTTGGCATATATCTTTCGTACCTTTGCTTACCTGCGTACTTTGTAACTTCCAATATCATCAGTCACTTTCTTCTGTTGATGCCGTTCTTCAGCTGAAATCAAGGGTTTGTATAAGGAATTTCATTTCCTATGGATTGGGCTCTATCGCACGATCTCAGATATGAAAGAAAGGTAACATCCTAAATGTCCTGTAGCTTCTTGTTTATAGATGTGGTGCACAACACACCGATAAACAAGACACTACTAGACACGGTCTGTAGACACTCCGAGGACGAACTGCTCTAATACCACTTTTGTCACGACCCAACCCCGTAGGCTGTGACTAAGTACCCGAACTGGGCACTCGTATACATACTCGTATAGCTACGTGTTCAGTCCATAATAGACACCATATGGAATTCATAACGACCAAACCATGGTCTCAGATTTGTCGCATAATTATACATATAAAAGCAAGCCGACAAGGCTGCCATCACATATCAATATCATGTGCAAGCCGACAAGGCTGCCACTATAGACGAACATCATACCACAACACATCATATAGACACAGCTGAACAGAACCCATACACAACCCACACATATGTCCACAGACCTCTAAGAGTTTCAACAGTGAAATATGACGGGACAGGGCCCCATCGTACCCTTAAACAACATATGCATATATTTAGATCAAAAAGGATCTATACCAAAGTCTGGGATCCGGAACAACGGAACTCTCCAAGATAGCAGAAGGGAAGTCTTAAACTGGCGGTTCACCAAAGCGCGTATCTGTACCTGCGGGCATGAAACGCAGCCCCCCCGAAGAAAGGGGGTCAGTACGAAATATGTACTGAGCATATAAAGAGTGAAATACAGTAAAAGGATCATAACTGAAGTATGGAGTACAGTAAATATGTACAATATCCAGAATACCAAAACACTTGCCTTTCTAACATAATCATACTTGTCAATATCATATATCGTATGCATATTTATATATCGTACCCGACCCTTTAATGAGGGACTCGGTGAATAAGATCATCATATGCCATCCTGGCCGCCATGACATGTCATCATATCATTATATTATCATATCGTCATATCGTCATATCATCATATCATCATATCATCATATACATATATACCGTACCCGACCCTCTAGTGAGGGACTCGGTGAACAATGCAGTGAAACTGTGCACGATAACATACCCGGCCCGGGACTCGGTGAAAGATATATTGAGGTATGCACGAGCAGAGTAGTGAGAAAGTATATGCAATTCAAAACGTTTTTAAGGACTCAATAGAGTAGTCAACACGAACCATTGTTCGCAAATTTAATAATAGTCATATCATTTACCTTTCGGATGTCCCTGTGAATTATATCAAAATGGAACTTTGAAATCATATGTACATATCAAAACATATATATAAAATGTGAATTATGAGAATCAAGATCATTAGCCATCCTAGTGGATCTAGGAATAGGAATTCCTTTGGAATCGTATATATATCGTATATTCATTTCACAACGATCATGCCAAAAAGAAAGAAGGGTTAGCTTCACATACCTTTAGCGCTTATTTGTCACACAATATGTATACGGTGTCCAATAATACTTCAACCTATATTAAGACGCCAACAACTACGGTTAAGCTACGGGAAGATTCAAAACGTATTCTAACGTTAGTAACTCCTTTCTAGATGTTTAGACGACATTTTTTGTCACGACCCAACTCCGTAGGCCGCGACTAGTGTCCGTGCTGGACACCCAAACGTATCCAATAACCCGAACCAGTATATTAACAGAATATATTTAAATGTAGAAGTCCATTGTTGTTATTAATTATCATAGATGCACAGACTTAGTACAGGGAAGCCGATGAGGCTGTCACAAACCATATCATCCCAAAACATATACAGAACCCACACAAGTATGTCTACAGACCTCTACAGAACATAACAGAATCATAAGACGGGACAGGGCCCCGTCATACCCCTGAATAGCATACATATATATAATATAGCGGCAGACTGTACCAATATATAGGCTCTGAACAAAAGAGCGCTCCCAATATAGCAGAATAGATTTCCTAGGCAGGCGATCAACAAATTTGTCTTTTGTACCTGCGCGGCATGAAAACGCAGCCCCCGAAGAAAGGGGGTCAGTACGAAATATGTACTGAGTATGTAAAGCACAGAACGTAGTAAACAAATTCATAATCAAAGTAGAAGGTACAGAAAATGGACAGAATGTCCAGATTAGCAAAATGCTGATCATAAAGTATAAATAGTATTGGTTGAAAATATATGTCGTACCTGGTCCCATTACAAAATAAAATCATAAACGAAACAGAACTTACAGAGAAGTGAGTATGACATCCGAAGTATCAAATGCATATTTTCAAAACATGAGGAGTGTGTACAGAAACATATACCATATCATATCCGGCCCCTGCCAAGGGACTCGACAAACAGAACGTGGCCACCCCCTGACGCTGGTGCCACCATACATACGGAACAGAGTAGGGGATAACCCCGTAACATAACATATCATATCTGATGGCCATATCAGATCATATCATATCAGAATGTGTGTACATGGCACAGCATACTCCAAAACCCATGTACATATATACCTGCCCCCTCACATCGAGGCACGGCGAATAATGCAGTGGAATACGCTTGACAACATATCCTAGCCTGGGCTCAGTGTGGGAAACATTGAGGCATCCACGAATGGAGTAGTGAGAGACTAAATGCAATAAAAATATCACAGATTTCCAGAGATTCAATGAGACATATCGAATGACAAATCAAATCAATGAAGTCGGACAGAATCTTAGCAAGTGTATGTCATATGTCATAATGAGTTACGGAAGAGTAATCCTCCTGAAATCGTTTTCATATTCCAAAATAGCTTACCAAACTCGGGGGAGTCACTAAACGGTTTTCCTTAGTAGTTGAAAGGATAATTAAAACATTTCATTTTATATTATTCGAAAATAAGGCAATAGTACAATAAGAGAGCAAAGCGGGAATAGTGGAACTAAATGTAATACAAAATATCGTACCTTTACAGAGACTCAATATAATATCCCGAATAAGTATCATTAGTAGTTGGAAAAGTAGTTAAGACGTTTCCTTAAAAATTGCTTGAAATCAAGTTACAAAGGACCGTAAGGGTAAAATCAGAAATAGTGGGCCCACCTCGGGACAACCAAAGCGGCGGGCTCAAATTACGTATATTAAGCTTATGGGGTCACCTACAGAGGTCTTAGGGGTATTCCATAACTTTCTAGGCAGTTTGGAGAAGTTTGCATAATTTTTCAGTAAAGACTACTTAGAGGGTTCAATTCTATTGAACGAAAAAGGAGCATTTTCAATTGCGGATTCCAATGGGCAGAATGTCTTCCGAGGTTCAAATCCAATCCTAATATACCTAGGACATGCCAAGAGAATAATCGGGATAGCTTTACATACCTTTTACGGAATTTACGCCTTTCCAAGTTCACTTCCCGTTTCGTCCAAAATCTGCAAATGGTCACATTTACCAAATGTTAACCATAAGGCTTTAGGCTTAAATCTCAAGTCAACACTTTTCTACAAAAATTTGGGCAGCATTTCCCCTATACATATAGCATCCCCAAGAATTCAACTCGGCCAAAATAATCAACAACAACCCAACAACAATACTAACAACATTAACCATAACTACAAAACACACAATATGGCACAACTAGCCTTCTTTCCGACGTAATACAATAACTTTCATTCCGACTTCACACTTCCAAACCAAGCTCAATGTTTTCATATTCATCATTACGCAAGACCATTACAATGCCATTTAGAAGCATCTCATATCATTTCTACAAAATATTCACGAGATATACAAAATATACAAACTTTCCGCCAAAGTCATAATTCATTCAAAACTTCTAATCTTTAACATACTTATTCATAACATGTTTCCATCTTCCAAGTTCATCAACAATCATCATAATTTGCACCTTAACAACTTCATTTTCATATTGTCATAAAATCATACCTAAACGACATAAGCTTCCACATTCCATTTCAATGCAAACTTATATCATTTTAACTTCATTTACATTGGAAGGATCACAACAACACAACTAACATGTTAAACCAATTTAATTCATTCTCATTCCAAACTTCAAATACCACACGGCCAACATATACATTTCCAACTTCAACCAAATTCATTCCACTTTCATTCTCAATATGAATTCCATCCTACACACAACTAGAATACAACATAAATTTAACCCACCATAGATATACAACACATATACACACACGGCCACATACTACATGTCATACCCACTTTGCAAACTTCCATATTTCCACACACTACAACACAAACAAGACTTCATAACACAATAAATAGGGATGAATTCTTACCTTTCTCTCCAATCTTCTTTACTCAAACATGTTGTCATATTGAAGAAACAAGTGCTCTATTCTCCCAAACAATTGCACCAAGTTGTAGAGGACACTCAATTTAGTATAAATACCACAAGAAAACAATTTTGGAAGCAAGATTTTAGGGGGGTAAAATGGGAGGGGCTGCCCGAAACCCCCCTCTCTTGCTCTTTTTCTTTTTCTTTGTTTTTGCTCTCTCTTTCTCTTTATTTCCTTTCTTGAAACTTCTAAATATAAAGCTAATAATCACATGGGAATTTAATTATTCCCATGGGCTTGGACCACATATATGGCCGGCCATTTATGGGTTTTGGGCCTCAATTGTAATTTTTTTTTAGCCCAATTAATTAAGGATCTTGTTTGAAATTCCCGAAATTAATTTCCGAAATTTCAATTTTTTCCCTTAGTCTTCTTCAACACTTCCACAACAATAATCTTTCATGAACAACTCATGTGTTAGATGTAGTCAATTATGACCTTATTTCTTACAAGTCAAGATTATTTCCAAATTTTCCCAACGTGTGAAAACACGGGATATAACATTTTCTGTTGTAGTCAAACCAACTACATACAACCAATCCCACATCAATAATTATACGTTCAATACCAATCCGGACAGCCCATAACATTCCAAACAGTCCGCATTCACAACATTCAATCGCGATTCACATACGGCTACTACATTCTCAAGTTATTCGTAATAGTTTGTAGCCTTAACGTTTGCATGTAACAACTTTATAACAGCCCATCCAACATACAACATAGTGCATAACCTTAATTATCATTAATCTTCCAAGCTCAATAAGAACCACAACAATGTGTCAAAACAGTTTGTACATTACAACACCCAATAATAGTCTACATGCGATTATGACACGTCCAATTTATTCTTGTTAGTCTATAGTCATAACATTTCGTCGAAACGATTCTATAACATCCCAACCTCTATGACAACATCATGTATATTCTTAACTATAATTATTTTTTCCAACTTAGCCAAAACAACACGTCCAAAACAGTCCATAACCAACAACACGTCCAAAACAGTCCCTAACCGACAACATAACAATGTTCGGAATTCTTGCAAAAGTTTACGAACATACTAAGCAAACAACATATGCTTCTTACACATTATTTCATGTCTTCTTTTCATATAATTTCAGTAAGTTATGACCAGCAATCACATGACAACTACATCATCAATTCATATGCAACTAAGCTACATCGTCATCTCTATAATCCTACAACAACTCACAAACGACTTTAGTTCCAACTCCAACCATTAAACACCTTTATTTCCATCATAAAATTCATGACAATAACAATAAAAATATCAAGTAAAATCAGTTCACTAACTTCCACACAAAACAGTCCACTACATGGCTTAACCATGCTTCAACATCACACACATAAAATCATGGATTCAATTATTTTCAAACTAACACAACTTCACCTTTAACATTCCAATTCCTTTCATTATTTTTACCATGCGATCTATGATAGAATCATCCATAATTACTAAAGAAAATCATTCCACCATGGCCACTAAAACAGTCCCTACGGCCACATTAACATTCCAACACCAACATTCATGATCTTATGCATGCAATTTATGTTCATCAAGTTACAACCATACTTCAACATCAACATATATAAGTTCATGTCTACTATCATGTTCCAACATCAAAACACATCATTTCATGCATGAAACTTATATTAACACATCTACATCACCCTTAACACATGTAAAACAAAGTTAGATCTTACCTTGGCAATCCGGCTTCTCAACTTGGCTAGAGTTTGTGAATTGAAATGATAATGGTTCTTGTTGCTCCAAAGACTATCTTCACGTTTATAGGGACCTTCTAAAGGGTTGAAATGCTTGAAGAAATATTTTTTTGATCAACACACAAGGAGCTCCAAAATCAGCCCTTTGGCCGTGAGCTTTCTCTCTCTCTCTCTCTCTAGGGTTTTCTAGTTTTCTTTCTTTGTGTTGTGAAGTGGAAATGAATTGTAATGGCTGATTCCTTAGTCATTATTTGGTAAAATTATTATTCCTACAAGGTGGAAACATACTCCACTCATGACAATGAGTTACTCCATTAACTTTACACCAAAATTCAATTTTTTTCTCCCTCACTTTCGGCTATATGCCTTGGCCGAACCCCCCCCCCCCCCCTGTCTCTCCTTCTCCCTTTCTTTTTTATTGTTTACAAGACAATTGCATGTGTAGTGGATGATTCATACACTAACCTTTGTCCATTGCAATCATACAAAGATGAATGCCAATATTTAAGTGTGCAAGGATTCTTCCTAACATGTGTGTCTTCATAAAATAATGCATGCTTTTATAAAGTAATAGATGCCTTCCATATTCAAATGCATGCCTCACATGGATGTCTTCTTTTTTAGCCACCTTGGCCGAAATTCACATGTATTTTTCTTCCAATTTAGTTGTCCACAATATGATGAAAATGTAGTGGATGAATCAACATTTAAATGCATATTTGTATGTCTTCCATAATAGCCTTATTTTAGATGACTTTGAGTCATCTTTTGGACATGGCACGTTAATGTTCATATTGGCTCATTGTTGTCACTAATTTTTACTTAACACTACAATTAAGTAGTTCCTAATCTCCAATATCATTTTTATACTAAGTAAAATTTATAACCGATTAGTTCTAGTTTAGAAATTAAAAATCCGAGATTTCTATCTCACGTCGATTCCGTCGCGAATAACTCGACGTATAAAATACGGGGTCTAACACCTTGATTTCAAAAGCTAGAAGTTTATGATTCTTAAAGCTTCTTATGATGTTAAAAATGAGAATGTTTTTATGACAATTACGTTGAGGATGATTTCATTCTTAAAGGTCTCAAATATGATTTCAACGATAATGTGAAAATGTTAATATATTTCCTAATTTTCACGATTTATTTCATTGTTGTTGATCTTACCTTATAAATTGTTCCTTCAAGGTGGGATAGAGCGATAGTTTTTATTTGAACTCCTATGCATGCCATGTGTATAATATATGTATATGGCTATTTTGTGACATTACAGAGTTCTATTATTTCATTTTGATTATGCACTGCACTCATTTTTATTCTTCATGTATATATAAGGCACAGTTGACAGGGGGTGACGTTGTGACCTTTGTTGTATATATATACGGCACAGTTGACAGGGGTGACGGTGTGACCTTTGTTGTATATATATAAGGCACAGTTGACCGGGGGTGACGTTGTGGCCTCGTTGTGATGTATATATGGCACAGTTGACAGGGGGTGACGCCGTGGCCTTTGTTGTGATATGTATATGTATGGCACAGTTGACAGGGGGTGACGCTGTGGCCTTTGTTGTGATGTGTATATCTATGGAACAGTGGACAGGGGGTGACGCTGTGGCCTATATGATGATGTAGACTATGTTGTGGCATTTCTATATATATATATATATATATACGTGTTTCATTGATATAGTTGTACCGATGCATTTATTTTGCCCATTCATGGACATGTTTCAAATGTTTTCCAACATTTTATGTACATGTTGATTTCATGCCTCACATAATCAGTACACTATTTGTACTGACCCCCTTCTTCGGGGGCTGCGTTTCATGCCCGCAGGTACAGACACTCAGCTTGGTGATCCTCCATTTTAGGACTTCAGCTCAGCTGCTTGGAGGGCTCTAGTGATCCGGAGCTCGAGTCGTTGTGGTATAGATCCTTTGACATAGGCTTTGTTATACTCATAGAGGTCTGTAGACATGTGTGGGTTGCGTATATACGGTTTGATCAGCTATGCAGATGTAATTCGTTTTGGTCATTCCCGTGCATAGTGGCAGCCTTATCGGCTTGCGTATTTTGTTATGTTTGGTTAGCTGTGGCTTCTCAAGAGACAGGTTCTTTTGATGTATGATATGGAAAGTTTATAGCGTGCTTTTATAGATTGCCATATTGTTTTCAGTTTCAGTGTGATCGTATCTAGTAGGTTCGTGTACGGGTGTCCAGTTCGGGCACTAGTTATGGCCCATCGGTTTGGGTCGTGACAAAAGTGGTATCAGAGCAGTTCGTCCTAGGGGTTTTCTACAGACCGTTTCCGGTAGTGTCCTATTTATGGGTGTAAAGCTAGCCACACTTATAAATAGGAGGCTGCAGAGCATTTAGGAATCATTGACCTTTCTTTCTATCTTAGATCGTGCGATAGAGCTAGAGTCTAGGAAAGATCGCTTCTGATCCTTTTTACTGCAGGTAAGTGCAGACTGACGAGAGATGAACAGATTAGCTTCAGATAGTGGGGGTGCTAAGAAGGCCCCTAGAGTAGATCCAGGACCCCAGGCTCCAGGACCGAGCAGGAGGAGCCTTAGTTATTCTAATGAGACTAATCCCTCGGAGGACCCAGCGACGATTCCTCTAGAGTTTTTGACTTCTAAGGAGGAGGACCCCTCAGGGGACAACTATGACACGGATCCGTCTGAGTATTCGTCTAGGACACCGGAGAAGGAAATCCCTGAGGCCGTGCCAGTTGCTCCTATGGCAGGGCACTATGTCAGACTAGCTACCCCGGAGGGTGTTCAGGATTACTCTTGCCCTCTATCCTGGCCGCCGATAAACCAGGAGTTGCCCGATTATCCATATCTCTCGGACTCAAAGGAGAGAGATGATGAAGGCCAGACGAGCTGGTGGTGGGTAGAGGATGATGAAGGGCACACTTCACCTTATAGATCACCAGATCAGACTTAGAGGTCAATCGACTATAGGTATATGAGACTTTATTGGAATTTTCTATGTATGTGCATTTGCTGTAGAATATTACTCAATAGCGAAATATTAAAGGGACCGATAACCAAGTATTTATAAGTAACGGCGATCAAGATGTTTTCGCCACCATTAGGAATTTGGAAATTTGGGATGAACGGTAGCCATATATACAGATGAAAGGTGAATATCGAGCAAAATTATATTTGTGCAGTCATAAGAATAAGAGGTCTTTTTTAATCTGGAGGGAGATGAATTTCGAGAATGTTTTGGAACCTGTTAAGACTTTAACTTGCCCTGGATGATGCGATGAAGGTCATGCAGTAAGGTGCGTGCGACCAAACTAGCATTAACGCATCGGATTTCATTAGAGTTTCAAGGTTAAACGTGCTAGGGTGAGAGAAATACTAGGATGGGTGACCCCCCTGGGAAGTGTATTAAAACTCCTACGAAGTCAAACATAAGAGGCAGATGGACAATTAGAGTAGCCTAAGGGGGAATTGGAGTATGTGGAGTGGTTGGGAGCTCTAAAAGATCATGAAGAATTAGGCGGACTAGATCGGCAAAGAGAAGGAAGGCGTATTACAATTTTAGGATTAGGATAGGTTTGAAAAGTATTCGGATGTACTTGTGAGCAAGGCGTTAGAAAATATATGCGTATGCGTATGATATCTCATATGTGGTTGTACCAACAGGTATGTGTATCCCAGCAACCGACGTTGTAGTATATGGAAGGCATTAATCAAATAAGGTAACAAAGCTCAAGTGGCAAAAATGGTACGAATGTTACAAGGTAAGTTAATGTTATTTTTACTGCAGATTAGAGTTGAAAGGTCCTAATGCAATAACATCGGGGAAAGAAAGAAAGTGCGTATATATAGGAAGAAAAGAGATTAGAATGTCTTGAGAAAAGAAGAGAGAAGTGAGAAATGAGGGTTAGTGAAGCTTCCAAGAGAGATGACTGTTACACCTTGGAAAATTCCCCGTTAATGTACAGTAAATAGGATAGAGAGGAACACGAGGTATACGATGATTCAGAGAAGTGATAGATAGCATTTGACGACCCTAATCGATATTCAAGACATTAGACGTAAAGAGAGAAGTTTGACGAAGAAAGTAAAGGATATGTTATGTGTCGGGTAGGAATTATGGACGACGAGTTAATGATGTCATAATGATGTCCTAGAGAAGGGTGATAACGTCCCTTAGATTGGTATTGAGGTGTTAAACAAGTGTCAAGAAGGTTCCATAAGGATCGGAGATCAAACGAGTCGACGAGAACGAAAACGGAACCACTGGCACTATACAGCCCAACATACGGACCGTATAAATTATACTGGCCGTATGTTAGGCCGTATAATTGGCCAAGAGGGACATCACCTTCTGGACCAAACATACGGTCCAACATACGGTCAGTGAAAAATATACGGACCGTATGTTGGTCCGTATAAGTTGGTCGGGACAGGTTCAACATTTATTATAAGGGACCTCTCTCCTTTCATTTTATTTCATTCCCACTCTCAACAAGTCAATAAACCTCTAGAATATTCTCCATCACTCATCCCCAAGAATTCAAGGGAAAACCAAGATCAACAACACCAAATCCATGAAACAAAGTGTATGAAACATACTGAATGTCATCCGAGCCAAGAAATCCCAAGAGAAGTGAAATAGGGTTTTGGTGCTAGAAGAGTCTTTCCATTCAAGGCTTGTTCATCCATCATATAAGGTAAGTTTCATGACCATACCATGTTGTTTGAGGTATTGGAAGGCTAAGACACTTGAATTGTAGAAAGACATAGAAAATGGGTCATAAATGAGTGAATAGTGTCATTGTTGAATAGTGGTTGGGATGAATCATGAATGTTGGTATGTTGTGATTGTGAATATGTTATAAATGACATTTATACCATGGAATGAGTATTATATATGAGAAAACGCGATAATGAGCCATAACCATAATTGTGGAGAAATTGAAGGGAAATGGTGAATTGTTGTAAATGTAGATAAATGACGATTGTTGTTGCGATATTGTGAATGTTGATATGAACGGTTGGGAGTTGATATAGAATATGGGAAAAGTAGTATAAACAGAGGAAATGCTGCCCATTTTTCCCTAGAAATAATAGCGCGTTCTTATAGTCGATTAACTAACGTTAATGCGAATGTCTCTTGAAGGTAGGAACGTGACATTGAAGGAGAACAAGCGAACGATAGCTTAGTTAAACGTAAAAGGTATGTGAGGCTAGTCCTTTCTTTCTAATGGCATGAATCCTATATCATGACTCTTCTTTCCTCTTCATGAATTCCTACGTTCCGAAAAGTTAAAGGTCTATGTCTATGAATAGCTATATAGATAAGAGATATGTTATGAGACCTAAAATGATGGTGATGAATTAAAGTATAGAGATTCTAAAATGTATGATATGATGATCCTATAACATTAATGAAGTTATTTATTGCTTACACTCACCTTATATGTTAATTCCTTCAAGGTGAGGCAGAATGTCAATGAATGCTCCATAATGAAATCGGGGGATCACGACCTTACGTCACCCCGATAAAGTATAGTTGTCCTTGATCCTTATGCATGTACTATGATAAACATATTATGATAAGTATATTATGATAAGCATATTATGATGAGCATGTTATGACGAGCATACTATGATGAGCATGTGTGATGATGATATAACACTGCGCCTATATGGTCGGGCAGTCAACACTAAGGCGGGCAGCGTATACACATGGCCAGATGGCATGGGCAGACACCACTAGTGGGTGGCATGAGATGATACCCCGGACACGGGAGGCCTGGACGCAGGCTATGATTATTACACTGATCCAATATGGACGGGCAGCTTATACATTATTACACCATACCTATATGGATGGGTAGCTTATACATTTATGCATATATGATATGATGACAAGTATGAGTAAGACACTATGATTTATTTCCTTTATACCCGACCGTCTGATACAGATGTTCCATATTGATATTTGCTTTATATCATTGTTTTATTTCATTGTTTATGCCTCTCATACTCAGTACAATGTTCGTACTGACATCTGTTTTCTTTGGACGCTGTGTTCATAAACACAGGTAGACAGGGAGGTGATCTCGATCCAGACTCGTAGGAGCTGTCAGCCAATTGATATCACTCCTTTGTTCCGGAGGTGCTTATGATTATTCTTTTATGTATATTCATGTATATGTGTATTTTGGGCATGACGGGGTCTTGTCCTGTCCTTATATCTAGTAGTCTAGTAGAGGCTCGTAGATACGCAGTGTGGGTTATATGGTCTCACGAGATTACTACTATGTATATGTATTATTTTGATGGCCGAAAGGCTTATGTATATACAAGTATTTATGTTTTCAAAGTAAATATGACTTTCTCACGATTTGAGTACGAATGTGATAAAAAAATGTTAATCAGCATGATAAGTAGTAGGACGAGTGGTGCTCGGTGGTTAGCTCCAGGTACCCGTCACGGCTCCTAGCTGGGTCGTGAAAAATGTGGTATCAGAGCATTTCACTCCTAGGAAGTGTCTACGAGCCGTGTCTAGTAGAGTCTTGTTTATGGTGTGTTGCGCGCCACGCTAATAAACAAGAGGCTACAGGGCATTTAGGAAAAATGACCATCTTTCTTCTTATGAGATCGTGCGATAGAGCCGTGTATAAGATTTTATCCTCCCTAATAGTGTGTTGTGACTTCAGAATGCCGCCAAAGGGAAAAGATACAGTCGCCCAGAAGGGCACGATTACGACAAATAGGTAGGTAGAAAGAGAACCTTCGATGAATATAGAAGAGGGCGAGTCACAAAATGAGGCCCTATCTAATGCTTCCCCCACCCCTCCTAATGTGGAATAACAAGGAGGAGCTCCAGCTCCAATTCCTCCACCGGTTGCTTCGGGTCAACAAGTGACCGAGGCCATTTAGTTATTGACAGAGTTGGTTGCCACACAGGCACAACGGGAAAATGTGAGTTCAAGTGATCGGGCAGTTAGTACCAGAGCCCGTGATTTCGTGTGTCTAAATCCTCCGGAGTTTTTTGGGTCAAACCCGGATGAAGACCCGCAAGGTTTCATTGATGAGATGCTAAGAACCTTGAGGATTGTCCATGCCTCCGAAACTAAATTTGTGGAGTTGGCATCTTATAGACTCCGAGATGTGGCGGTGTTGTGGTATAAGAACTGGATAGCATCGAGAAAATAAAATCTGCCTCCTCCCGTGTGGCAAGAATTTTTAGTTGCTTTTATCCGCCATTATTTGCCACCCGAGGTCCGCCGGGCTAGAGTGGATAGATTTCTAAATTTGAAGCAAGGAAATATGAGTGCCCGGGAGTATAGCATGCAATTTAATTCATTGGCTAGATATGCCCCGACTATGGTGGCCGATATGGGAGACAGAGTTCATCGTTTTGTCAGTGGCTTAGGGTCACGTTTGTTTAAAGACTGCCTAACCGCTTCATTGCAAGATAGGATGGATATTTCCCGAATACAAGCCCATGCCCAGAATTTAGAGGGGCGACAATAACCACAAAGAAGTGATCCTGATATTGATAGAAAGAAAAGTAAGAGGGCCAGATCTATGGGAGTAGGTAGTGATTATAGAGGTGGATCAAAGCAGACACATTCTAGGTACTCAGGCCAGTCGGTGACCAGTGCACCTCCTCGATTCGCAGGTAGGAGATTCGATAGCTCCTTCCGTTCATGACAGGCCAGAGTTCGGGGGCCTCAGATTCCCAGTTCAGGGAAGATTATAGTCAAAGGAGACCCCCAGTACCGCGATGCAGCCAGTGCGGTAGATTACATTCCAGACAGTGTCGCCAGTGTTCGGATGCTTGCTATGCTTGTGGCCAGGTTGGGCACATGATGAGAGATTGCCTGTCGATGAGTGGTAGAGTTGGAGTTCAGCCTACGGGATCAGTGGCTGGT
Organism: Lycium barbarum; assembly: GCF_019175385.1. Taxonomy (NCBI): domain Eukaryota; kingdom Viridiplantae; phylum Streptophyta; class Magnoliopsida; order Solanales; family Solanaceae; genus Lycium; species Lycium barbarum. Next base: position 71,721,472 of record NC_083338.1, read on the forward strand.
TCATCGTCAGTGCGCCCGATAGGGCAGACTCCTCAGATATCAGCAGGTCGAGGTAGAGGCAAAGGGGTAGGATCTACTTCAGGTGCCACTCAGCCCCGTATATATGCTTTAGCCGGATGACAAGATCTTGAGTCCTCCCCAGATGTGGTTACAGGTACATTATCTATATGTTCCCGTGATGTGTATGCATTGATAGATCCGGGTTCTACTTTCTCTTATATTACTCCATATGTTGCTGGTCGTATTGGGGTGAACCCTGAGCCAATCGAAGCTTTTGAGGTATCTACTCCGGTTGGTGATCCCGTGATAGCTAGACAAGTGTATAAAAATTGTGTAATTGTGATATGTGATCGCTAGACCAAAGCTGATTTGATTGAGCTGGAAATGTTAGATTTCGATGTAATTATGGGTATGGATTGGTTGGCATCATGTTATGCTAATGTCGATTGCCGAATGAAAGTGGTTCAATTCCAATTTCCGGGAGAGCCCGTGCTTGAATGGAAGGGTAATTCAGCATCTCCAAAAGGCAGGTTTATTTCCTACCTTAAGGCCAGAAAGATGATAGCCAAGGGCTATATTTATCACTTAGTCCGAGTTCATGACACCGAGGCAAAGTCGCCAACTTTCCAATCCGTTCCGGTAGTGAATGAATTTCCAGATGTGTTCCTAGATTAACTTCCAGGTCATCCTCCAGAAAGAGAGATTGACTTCGCCATTGATGTGTTGCCGGACACCAAGCCTATTTCTATTCCTCCTTATCGAATGGCTCCGGCATAATTGAAGGAGCTAAAGGCGTAGTTGAAAGACTTGCTTGAAAAGGGGTTTATTAGACCCAGTTCATCACCGTGGGGAGCTCCAGTCTTGTTCGTGAGAAAGAATGATGGTTCTCTATGAATGTGCATCGATTATAGGCAATTGAACAAGGTGACAATAAAGAACAAATATCCTCTTCCAAGGATTGATGACTTATTCGATCAGCTACAGGGTGCCAGGTGGTTTTCTAAAATAGACTTGAGGTCGGGTTATCACCAAGTGAGGGTTCGAGAAGAAGATATTCCCAAAATAGCCTTCAGAACAAGATATGGCCATTATGAATTCCGAGTGATGTCGTTTGGATTAACTAATGCTCCGGCCGTGTTTATGAATTTGATGAATAATGTATTCAGGCCTCTCTTGGATCTGTTCATGATAGTATTCATTGACGATATTTTGGTATATTTTCGCACAGAATCAGAACATGCAGATCATTTACGTATCGTTCTTGAAATTCTTCGAGCCCGAGAATTGTAAGCAAAATTTTCAAAGTGCGAGTTTTGGCTGAATTCTATAAAATTTCTAGGGGATGTTATTTCAGATGACGGTATTCTAGTTGATACTCAGAAAATTGAAGCTGTCAAGACTTGGCCAACGCCTACGACGGCTATAGAAGTTCGTAGTTTTCTGGGATTGGCAGGTTATTATAGAAAATTTGTAGAGGGATTCTCATCTATTTCAGCCCCATTGACGAAGCTAACCCAGAAGTCGGCTAAATTTCAATGGAATGATACTTGTGAACGCAGCTTCTAAGAGTTGAAAGACAGATTAACCTCAGCCCCAGTCTTAACACTTCCAGAAGGGCCAGATGGCTATGTTATGTATTGTGACACTTCCGGTGTTGGATTAGGATGTGTCTTAATGCAGCGCGGTAGAGTTATTGCATATGCTTCGAGACAACTGCGGAAACATGAAAAGAACTATCCAACTCACGATCTTGAGTTGGCTGTGGTTATTCATGCATTGAAAATGTGGAGACATTACTTGTATGGTGTACATATTGATATCTATACAGATCACAAGAGTCTTCAGTATATCTTCAAACAGAAGGAGTTAAATCTGCGGCAGAGGCGGTGGTTAGAATTATTGAAAGATTATGATGTTAGCATTTTGTACCACCTCGGAAAGGCAAATGTAGTAGCCGATACGCTTAGCCGCCGATCAATGGGCAGCTTGTGCGAAGTCCGTCCGGAAAAGAAAGAGATGGTTCATGAGCTCCACCAATTGGATAATCTTAGAGTGCGTGTAATTGATTCAGGTAGTACAGGGATTGACATTAATGATCCTACAGTTTCGCCCCTGAATATGGAAGTGAAAGAGCATCAGTATGAAGACCCTAAATTGTGCCATTACAGAGACACATCTCATGACAATGAGAAGTCCCCATTTGAAGTTTCCACGGATGGAATTTTTAGATACCGAAGCAGGATATGTGTGCCGAATGTGGCAGTATTATGCCGACGAATTCTAGAAGAAGCACATTGTTCTCGATATTCTATTCACCCAGGTTCAACCAAGATGTATCATGATCTCAAGATGATGTATTGGTGGGATGGCATATTAAGAGACATGGAAGAATTTGTAGTCCAATGTCCAAATTGCCAACAAGTAAAGATCGAACATCAAAAGCCAGGAGGCTTGTTGCGAGCGATGGAAATCCCTACATGGAAATGGGAAGTGATCAATATGGATTTTATCGTGGGGTTACCTCGTTCTCGAGCCAGATATGATTCTATATGGGTGATCGTGGATAGATTGACGAAAGCAGCCCATTTTCTTCCAGTTAGAAATACCTACTCAGCAGAAGATTCTGCGAGATTGTATCTCAAAGAAATTGTGCGACTCCATGGTATTCCACTGTCCATTATCACAGATAGAGGAGCACAGTTTACAGCCAAGTTCAGGAAGTCCTTTCCAGAAGGTCTAGGTACCCAGGTGAAGCTTAGCACGGCCTTTCATCCGCAGACTGATGGAAAAGCCGAACGCACTATTCAGACCTTGGAAGATATGCTACGAGCATGTGTGCTGGATTTTGGTGGTAGTTGGGATAATCACCTACCCCTTATTGATTTTGCATACAACAATAGCTACCATTCCAGTATTCAAATGGCTCCGTATGAAGCCTTGTATGGAAGGAAATGCAGGTCCCCAATCGGATGGTTTGAAATAGGAGAAGCACAGCTAGTAGGCCCTGAATTGATTCAACAAGCGGTAGAAAAAGTCAAGGTGATTCGAGATTGATTGTTGATTGCCCAAAGTCGCCAAAAGTCTTATGCGGACAATCACCGATGAGACTTGGAATTTTAGGTTAATGATTGGGTATTTTTGAAAGTATCGCCAATGAAAAAGGTGATGAAATTTGGCAAGAAAGGGAAGTTAAGTCCTCGATACATTGGGCCTTACAAAATCATCCGCAAGGTGGGTCATGTAGTCTACAAATTGGACTTGCCTTCAGAACTTGAGTCAGTTCATCCAATATTTCATGTCTCGATGCTCCGTAAGTGTGTTGGAGATCCTAAAAGGATTGTTCCGATTGGTGATGTTCAGCTGACAGAAAAGCTAGCACATGAAAAAGTGCCCATTGCCATTTTAGACAGGCAAGTGCGAAGACTTCAATACAAGGAAGTGGCTTCAGTTAAAGTCTTGTGGCGAAAAAACAACCAAGAAGAAATGACTTGGGAGGCAGAAAATAAAATGAAATCTACGTATCCACACTTATTCCAACCCCCAGGAGAGATTCAAGATGAAACGCCAACAATATAAGGTATGTATACTTACTTTTCATGCTTTTAGTCGTGTATGGCCATAGATATGTTGATATTATGTTATGGCCCTGTGAGGCAGTGATATTATTGGTTGTTGTGACAGGATGGTAGTGCTATATTACAGGGGAAACTCTAGCGAAATTATCGTAGAATTCCGAGTGTTTAACATTCGAGGACGAATGTTCCAAAAGGGGGGGAGAATGTTACACCTTGAAAAATTCCCTGTTACTGTACAGTAAATAGGCTATCGAGGAACACGAGTTATATGATGATTCATAGAAGTGAGAGATAGCATTTGATGACCCTAATTGAGATTCAAGACATTAGACGTAAAGAATGAAGTTTGACGAAGAAAGTAAAAGATATGTTATGTGTCGGGTAGGAATTATGGATGACGAGTTAATGATGGCATAATGATGTCTTAGAGAAGGGTGATAACGTCCCTTAGATCGGTATTGAGGTGTTAAACAAGTGTCAAGAAGGTTCCACAAGGATCGGAGATCAAACGAGTCGACGAGAACGAAAACAGAACCACTGGGCATTATACGGCCCAACATACGGACCGTAAAAATTGTACTGGCCGTATGTTAGGCCGTATAATTGGCCAAGAGGGACATCACATTCTGGACCAAACATACGGTCCAACATACGGTCAGTGAAAAATATACGGACCGTATGTTGATCCGTATAAGTTGGTCGGGACAGGTTCAACATTTAATATAAGGGACCTCTCTCCTTTCATTTTATTTCATTCCCACTCTCCACAAGTCGAGAAACCTCTAGAATATTCTCCATCACTCATCCACAAGAATTCAAGGGAAAACCAAGCTCAACAACACCAAATCCAAGAAAACAAGTGTATGAAACCTAGTGAAAGTCATCCAAGCCAAGAAATCCCAAGAGAAGAGAAATAGGGTTTTGGTGCTAGAAGAGTCTTTCCATTCAAGGCTTGTTCATCCATCATCTAAGGTAAGTTTCATGAACATACCATGTTTTTTAAGGTATTGGAAGGCTAACACACTTGAATTATAGAAAGACATAGAAAATGCGCCATAAATGAGTGAATAGTGTCATTGTTGAATAGTGGTTGGGATTAATCATGAATGTTGGTATGTTGTGATTGTGAATATGTTATAAATGACATTTAGACCATGGAATGAGTATTATATATGATAAAACGCGATACTGAGCTATAACCATAATTGTGGAGAAATTGAAGGGAAATGGTGAATTGTGGTAAATGTAGATAAATGACGATTGTTGTTGTTGTTACACCTTGGAAAATCCCCCGTACATGTGCAGTGAATAGGCGAACTAAGGTCATAACGTATGCGATGTTTTGTGGAGTAAGAAATATTATTTGATGACCCTAAACGAGAACTCAAAAGCGTATGAGGCACGGAAAGAAAGTTGTTAAGGAAAGCAAGCCATATATTGTGTGTCGGATGAGAATTTTGAGCGACGAGCTAGTGAGGGCATAATGAGGTCTTGGAGACATGTGATAACGCTACTTATATTGATATTGAAGTGTTGAATAAGTGTTAAGAAGGTTCCATAAGTATTGGAGATCAAACGAGTCGACGAAAACAAGTTTTGGTGAACTGGACAACATACGGCCAGACATACTGGCCGTATAATATTCACTGACCGTATGTTCAGTCCGTAGATTCAGTCCAGAAAAACATGGCTCACTGGACCAAATATACGGTCCCAACATACGGTTAGTAAAAATTATACGGACCGTATGTTTGTCCGTATAAAGTTGGTCGGCCAGCTTTTAAATTCATATAAGGGACCATTTATTTTCATTCCATCTTATTTCATTTTCCATCTCTCCCACTCAAGAACTCTCTAGAGAATTCTCCAAATACTTCAACCATAAGAATACCAAGTAAAACCAAGATCAACAACATCAAATCCATGAAACAAAGTGTATGAAACTCAAGTAAAGTTCATCCAAACCAAGGAATCCAAGAAAGGTGAAATAGGGTTTTGGTGCGAAAGGAAGAATTCCACTCTAGGATTGTTCCACCATCATCTAAGGTAAGATTCATGACTTTATCATGTTGTTTAAGGTATTGGAAAGCTAAGATTCTTGAATTGTAGAAAGACATGGAAAATGGGTCTTAAATGGGTGAATAGTGTCACAATTCAATTGTAGTTGAATGAAAACATGAGTGTTGATATGTATGATTATGAGTATGTTGTAAATGATGTTTAGACCATGAATTAAGTATTATATATGAGAAAACGCGATAACGAGCTATAACCATAAATGCGAGAGAATTGAAGAGAAATGGTGGATTTTGCTCAATGTATATAAATGATGATTGTTGACTACAATATTGTGAGTGTTGTTTTGAGTGTTTGGGAGTTGAAATGAAACATGAGAAAAATGGTAGAAACAAAGGAAATGCTGCCCAATTTTCCCTAGAAATAACGATAAGTTCTTATAGTCGATTAACTAATGTTAATACGAATTCTCTCGTGAAGGTAGCGACGTGACATTGAAGGAGAACAAGTGAACGATAGCTTAGCTAAACGACAAAGGTACGTGCGGCTAGTCCTTTCTTTCTATGTCATGACTCTGAGTGTATGAGTCTCCTTTCTCATCATGAATTCTCTATATATATACCAACCGGAAAGTCAAGAGTCTACAATCATGAATAGTTATACGAGATAAAAGACATGTTGTAAGTTCAACGACGATGTTCTATGTTGTAAACACTCACCTCATACACTATTCCCTCCGAGGTGAGGCAGAATGCTATTATGTTAAGCAAGATATGTATTGCATACACTTATCTTATGTATTGTCCCTTCAAGGTGAGGCAGAGTACTTATAGATGGTCATAATGGAATCGGGGGATCACGACCTTACGTCACCCCGATAAAGTATAGTTTTTCTTGAGTCCTCATGCATATATTATGATGAGCATATGATGATGGCATTACACCGTATCTATATGGTCGGGCAGATATACACACCACTATAGTGGGCAGCTTATACCCCGGACGCGGGAGACCTGGACGCAGGTTATTTACTATCACACCGCTCCTATATGGACGGGCACCTTATACTTATACATTTATGCATATATGATGTGACGATGAGTACGAGTAAGACAGTATGCAGTAGTTCTTTTATATTTGGCAGTCAGCTACAAATGTTTATATTGATATCTCCTTATATCATTGTCTTCTTTCATTGTTTATGCCTCTCATACTCAGTACAATATTCGTACTTACGTCCGTTTTCCTTGGACGTTGTGTTCATGCCCACAGGTAGGCAGGGAGGCGAGCTTGATCCAGACTCTTAGTAGCTATCAGCAGATTGAGAGCACTCCATCGTTCGGAGGTGCTTATGATTATTCTTTTGGTACATATGTATATTATGGGCACGACGGAGTCTTGTTCCGTCTGTATGTATAGTATGTCAGTAGAGGCTCGTAGATACGCAATGTGGGTTAGATTGTCTCACAAGTCTACTGTTGTATATTTGTATATATTATTTATTTTGATAGCCTAAAGTGGCGTATGTGTATAATATCAATTGTACTTTCAAATGGAAAATGATTGTCTTACGATTATGAATGATAAAGAAAAGTAAAATGACTATGACGAGTGAGGAAATAGGTAGTGCTCGGTGGTTAGCCGCGGGTACCCGTCGTGGCCCCTAGCTGGGTCATGATAGAAGTGGGATCAGAGTAGTTCGTCCTAGGAAGTGTCTACGAGCCGTGTCTAGTAGAGTCTTGTTTATGGTGTGTTGCGGGCCACGCTAATAAACAAGAGGCTACAGGGCATTTAGGAAAATGACCATATTTCTTCTTATGAGATCGTACAATAAAGCCATGTATAAGATTTTATCCTCCCTAATAGTGTGTTGTGATTTCAGAATGCCGCCAAAAGGAAAAGCTACAGCCGCCCAAAAGAGTAGGGCTATTACGAAAAGGCTGGCAGAAAGAGAGCCTCCGATGAATGTAGAAGAGGGCGAATCACAAATTGAGGCCTCGCCCAATGTAGAAGAACAAGGAGGAGCTTCAGCTCCGATTCCTCCACAAGTTGCTTCGGATCAACAAGTGACTGAAGCTATTCATCTATTGACAGAATTGGTTACTGCCCAGGCACAATGATAGAATGCGGGCCCGAGAGATCGTTCGGCTAGTACGAGAGCCCATGATTTCATGACTTTAAATCCTCTGGAGTTCTTTAGGTGAAGGCCGAATTAAGATCCGCAAGGCTTTATTGATGAGATGTTGAGGACATTGAAAATTATTCATGCTTCTGAAACTGAATCCGTGGAGTTGGCCTCTTATAAACTCCGTGATGTGGTGGTATTGTGGTACAACAATTGGATAGCATCAAGGGCAGAAAATGCACCTCCTTCCGTTTGGCAAGAGTTTGTTGACGCTTTCATTCGTCATTATTTGCCACCCGAGGTCCGCCGAGCTAGAGCGGACAGGTTCTTGAATCTAAAGCAAGGAAGCATGAGTGCCCGAGACTATAGCATGCAATTTAATTCTTTGGCCAGGTATGCCCCGACTATGGTGGCTGACATGGGGGATCGTGTGCATAGATTTGTTAGTAGTTTGGGGCCACACTTGTTTAAAGATTGTTTGACGGCTTCATTTCTAGATGGGGTGGACATTTCCGGTATACAAGCCCATGCCCAGAATTTAGAAGGGCGGCAGCAACCGCAAAGAAGTGATCGTGATAGTGACAGAAGGCAAAGCAAGAGGGCTAGATCTATGGGAGCAAGCAGTGAGTATAGAGGGGGATCGAGACAGATGCATTCTAGGCACTCAGGCCAGTCGGTTACTAGTGCGCCTCCCAGATTTCCAGATAGGAGGTTTGATCGTTCCTTTCGGTCAGAGCAGGGCCAGAGTTCGAGGGCCTCAGATTCTCAGTTCAAGGGAGATTTTAGTCAGAGGAGACCCACGGTACCGCAGTGCAGCCAGTGCGGTAGATTACTTTCTGGACGATGTCGTCAGGGTTCGGATGCTTGTTATGCCTGCGGTCAAGTTGGCCATATGATGAGAGATGTTTCTTTAATGAGAGGCAGAGTTAGGACTCAGCCTACAGGATCAGCAGCTGGGTCTTCTTCAGTACGCCCGACATCACAGACTCCACCAGGTAGAGGTAGAGGTAGAGGGGGAGCATCTACTTCAGGTGTTGTTCAGCCCCGCGTATATGCTTTAGCTGGGTGACAGGATCTCGAGTCCTCCCCAGATGTTTTTACAGGTACATTGGATATATTTTCCCGTGATGTATATGTTTTGATCGATCCGGGTTCAACTTTCTCTTATGTTACTCCGTATGTTGCTGATTGTATTGGGATGAAACCCGAGCAAATTAAAACTTTTGAGGTATTCACTTCGGTTGGCGAGCCCGTGATAGCTAGACAAGTGTATAAGAGTTGTGTCATTGTGATATGTGATCGTCAGACCAAAGCTGATTTAATTGAGTTTGAAATGATAGATTTTGATGTAATCATGGGTATGGATTGGTTGGCCTCGTGCTATGCTAATGTTGATTGCCGGACGAAAGTGGTCCGATTCCAATTTCCAAGAGAGCCCGTACTTGAATGGAAGGGAAATACAGCATCCCCAAAGGGTAGGTTTATTTCATACCTTAAGGCAAGAAAGATGATAGCCGAGGGCTATATTTATCATCTGGTTCGAGTACATGACACAGAAGCAGAATCGCCAGCTTTTCAATCTGTTCCAGTGGTGAATGAATTCCCAGACGTATTTCCAGATGAACATCCAGGTCTTCTTCCAGAAAGGGAAATTGATTTTGTTATTGATGTGTTGCCAGACACCGAGCCCATCTCTATTCCTCCTTATCTAATGGCTCCGGCAGAATTGAAAGAGCTAAAGGCGCAGTTGAAGAATTTGCTTGAAAAGGGATTTATAAGGCCCAGTTCATCACCATGGGGAGCACCAGTCTTGTTCGTGAGAAAGAAAGACGGATCCCTACGGATGTGTATCGATTACAGGCAGGTGAACAAAGTGACAATAAAGAATAAATACCCTCTTCCCAGAATCGATGATTTGTTTGATCAGCTACAGGGTGCCAAATGTTTTTCTAAAATAGATTGCGATCGGGTTACCATCAAGTGAGAGTTAGAGAAGCGGATATTCCTAAAACTGCTTTCAGGACAAGATATGGCCACTATGAGTTCCGAGTGATGTCGTTTGGATTGACAAATGCCCCGGCGGTGTTCATGAATCTAATGAATTATGTATTCAGGCCATTTCTGGATCTCTTCGTGATAGTATTTATCGACGATATTTTGGTGTATTCTCGCACAGAATCAGAACATGCAGATCACTTACGAATTGTCCTTAGAATCCTTCGAGCTCGAGAATTATATGCAAAGTTCTCAAAGTGCGAGTTTTGGTTGAATTCTATGACATTCCTGGGCCATGTTATTTGAGATGATGGCATCCGAGTCGACACTCAGAAAATTGAAGCTGTGAAGACTTGGCCAAGGCCTACGACGCCTACAGAGGTCCATAGTTTTCTGGGATTGGCAGGCTATTATAGAAGATTCGTAGAGGGCTTTTTATCTATTTCAGCCCCATTGACGAAGCTAACCCAGAAGTCGGCGAAATTTCAGTGGAACGATGCTTGTGAGCGTAGTTTCCAAGAGTTGAAAGACAGATTGACCTCATCTCCAGTGTTAACAGTTCCAGAAGGACCAGATGGATATGTTGTGTATTGTGATGCTTTCGGTGTGGGATTAGGACGTGTATTGATGCAACATGGGAGAGTTATTGCATACGTTTCGAGACAGTTGCGGAAACATGAAAAGAATTATCCCACTCATGATCTTGAATTGGCAGCAGTTATTCATGCGTTGAAGATATTGAGGCATTATTTGTATGGTGTGCACGTCGATATCTATACAGATCACAAGAGTCTCCAACATATTTTCAAGCAGAAGGAGTTGAACCTGTGGCAGAGGTGGTGGTTAGAATTATTGAAAGATTATGATGTGAACATCTTGTACCACCCCGGAAAAGCGAATGTAGTAGCCGATGCACATAGCCGTCAATCAATGGGTAGTTTGTGTGGAGTTCCTTCAGAAAAGAAAGAAATTGTTCGTGAGTCAATTAGCAAACCTTTGAGTATGTGCAATTGATTCGGGTAGTGCAGGCATTAGCATTAATGACCTCACAGTTTCATCTTTGAATATAGAAGTGAAGGAACGACAATATGAAGATTCCCAGTTAAGCCATTACCGAGACCAATCTCATGAAAAGGAAAATTCTCCATTTGAAGTTTCCAGAGACGGGGTCCTTATATACCGAGGCACACTATGTGTGTCGGATGTGGCGGAATTGTGCCAACAGATTCTAGAAGAAGCTCACTATTCTCGGTATTCTATTCATCCAGGTGCGACCAAAATGTATCATGATATTAAACTAATATATTGGTGGGATGGCATGAAGAGGGACATAGCGGATTTCGTAGCACAATGTCCAAATTTCCAGCAAGTAAAAGCCGAACATCAGAAGCCAGGGGGCTTATTACAGGCAATGGAAATTCCTACGTGGAAATGGGAAGTGATCAACATGGACATTATTGTAGGACTACCCCGCTCCCGAGGCAAATATGATTCTATATGGGTGATTGTGGATAGATTAACAAAAGCAGCTCGTTTCCTCCCAGTCAGAACCACGTATTCAGCGGAAGATTATGCAAGCTTGTACTTAAAAGAAATTGTGCGACTTTATCGAATTCCATTATCCGTTATTACAGACAAAGGGGCTCAGTTTACAGCCAAGTTTTGGAAGTCCTTTCAAGAAGGTCTAGGTACTCAGGTTAAGCTCAACACGACATTTCATCCACAGACTGATGGGCAAGCCGAACGTACTATTCATACCTTGGAAGATATGCTATGAGCATGCGTGTTGGATTTTGGTGGAAGTTGGGATGATCATTTGCCGCTAATCGAATTCGCATACAATAATAGCTACCATTCCAGCATTCAAATGGCTCCGTATGAAGCTTTATATGGAAGGAAGTGTAGGTCTCCAATTGGATGGTTTGAAACGGGAGAAGCACAATTTATAGGTCCCGATTTGATTCAACAAGCGGTGGAAAAAGTCAAGGTGATCCGAGATCAATTGTTAACAGCCCAAAGTCGCCAAAAGTCTTATGCAGACAATCGCCGACGAGACTTGGAATTTCGGGCTGATGATTGGGTATTTTGGAAAGTATCGCCAATGAAAGGGGTAATGAGATTTGGTAGAAAGGGGAAGTTGAGCCCACGATATATTGGACCTTATAGAATTATCCATAAGGTGGGTCGTGTAGCCTACGAATTGGACTTGCCTTCAGAGCTTGAGTCAGTACACCTAGTTTTGCATGTTTTAATGCTCCGCAAGTGTATTGGAGACCCGACAAGAATAGTTCCGGTTGATGATGTGTAGGTGACAGAAAAGCTAACATATGAAGAAGTGCCTATTGCCATTTTAGATAGGCAAGTGCGAAGACTTCGAAACAAAGATGTAGCTTCAGTGAAGGTTTCATGGCGAAACAATAACCGGGAAGAAGTGACTTGGGAAGCGGAAGAGAAGATGAAGTCCAAGTACCCACATTTATTCCAGCCCTCAGAAAAGATTCAAGACGAGACACTAACACTATGAGGTACGTACACTTACTTTTTATGCTTTTGGTCATGTGTGGCCATAGATATGTTGCTATTATGATGTAGCCCTGTGAGGCAATGATATTTTGGGTTGTTGTGACAAGGTTGGTAGTGCCATGTTATAGGAGAAATGTCACACCCTAATCTTGCTAGGGTGTGATGGGCACCCGACCCCTACTTAGGGCCGAGCGAACCCTCTGACCTTTAACACACACATAATCTCTTTGGACTTTTAAATCAAATAAGAATAAAATACATAGTACAGCTTTCAGAAACTTTCTTTTCATCGTGCTCAAATCAAGTAGAACCTGTAATCATAAGGAATCTGTAACACTAATTATAATGACACATCGGATGGTGAAGCCGCTTACAAGACTGACATCCTATACCCACGACTCTATCTGCAAAGTCTCTAACTTCGACCAAGATACCATAGCATATATACTCTAACTCGGCAACACTCCAAGAGAAGATGGAGATCGTCAATTCCGCTGGAACATCATCTATAATGGTTTCTACTCATCTGAGTGTACATGCGCGGCATGAAACGCAGCCCCTGAAGAAAGGGGGTCAGTATGGAAAATGTACTGAGCATGTAAGGCATGGAATACAGAAAAGAGGATCATAACTGAAACAGAGATTTACCAAAACAAGTATGTATTTTAAAAACATCAATGCACTTGCCTTTTGAAATGAATGTCACGTATGACAACATCATATATCATATGTACAGATAACGTGTCCCGGCCCTCCAGTGAGGGACTCGGTGGATTAAATCATGTATATCAACATCATATATCATGTATGCATAACGTGTCCCGGCCCCCAAGTGAGGGACTCGGTGGATAAAATCATGCATGTCATCATCATACATCATTATGCCTAACGTGTCCCGGCCATCAAGTGCGGGTCTCAGTGAATGGAGTCATCATATGCCGTCCTGGCCGCCATCCCCGTATCATCATATCATCATATACATATACATATAACGTGTCCCGGCCCGCAAGTTGAGCGACTCGGTGAACAATGCAGTGGAGTACGCACGAGAACGTATCCTAGCCCGGGCTCAGTGAAGGACATATTGAGGCATCCACGAGCAGAGTAGTGAGAAACTATATGCACGTAAGTCAAGACTCGATAGGTAAGAACGCAAATCAACACTTGAGGATCATAAACACGTCTCAAGTCAATCCGGTTTAGTATGAGATAGTTATGCACATTTTTATCACAGAACCTCTACGAACATTTCCAAAACAATCCAAGACTGTATACAAAAGTTAGAGACTTTAGTACTTATAGAACTCTTTTGGAGACATGAACTCTTTATGCTTTACTCATTAGTCAACCATACACTAAGCTCAACTATGTAGAGCATACTCATGTCGGAAGTGAATAAGAATCATAGACAAACTCGGAAACATATCAAACAGAGCTTCGGAAATCATAGATACGTATCAAAACCATATGAAGTAGCTTATGGAAATCAAGAACATTAGCCATCCTAGTGGCTCTAAGAATAGGAATCTCTTTGAAATCATACATATACATCATCTACTTGTTTCATAAGGATCATGCCAAAAGAAAGAAAGGGTAAGCCTTACATACCTGCTCCACGTCCTATTAGCTATGCTTAATTGTCCAAGCTCGCTATCGCTAGTCTACATTCAAGAAGATTGACACAATCGTTAGACTCATCATCATATACTTGTCTTAATCCTTCAAATGAATTCATTTATAATCTGGCGAAATTTTGGCAGCATTTCCCCTATAAATACACCATCTTGAGAATCTAACTCGGCCAATTTGTCAACAACAATCCGAGAATTCAACTCGGCCAAATTATCAACAACAATACCGACAATCATATTAACAACTTCGATAATCAATTCCAAATGCATTCTAACATTAGTAATTCCTTCTACATAATCCGACGACATTTCATTTATATTCAATTCAACCACATATAATCAAGCTAACATCAATACTTACATTTTTAAGCACTTGCCCGAGAGCTTCCAAACAAGATTCAAGAACACTTCAACAATCCGCGCAATGTTCAAAACGGCTCAAACAATATACAACACCACCCGAAACTTCCTAACTCCATAAGAACAACAACGACACATTCTTTTCTTCTAAATTCATAAACTACACCAATAATCCCTACATTAGAAATATCATTCATACAAATGTAAGAAACCATACTAGTATCACATTAGCTTCTACAACGACCCACAAACAATTACAACTTCATTTCAAGCCATTGAACCTTCATTTTCATCATGGAATTCCTCAACAACAACAATCAAAATACTAAATAAAATCAATTCATCATATCTACACAACACTACTCCTATTCAGCCATCACTTGCACACACATATTTCATGAATTTCATCCATTTCTCAATACTACAACATGCATAAATCATCCCTAACACAAGCAAAAGAAGATTGAACACATACCTTTCTCCACACATCTCTTTACTCGGCTAGGGGTGTATATTTGCACAAATGAATGGTTTTATTGCTCCAACAACCTCTCCTTGTTAAAGAGGACGTTCCAACTGGTTGGAATTGTAGAAGAAAATTATTTTTCTTGATCAATTTCCATGGGCTCAATTTTGGGAGCCATGGCCGAATACCCTTCTCTTTCTTTCTTCTTCTTTGCCTTATTTTGCCCCTATCCTTTCTCAATATTTCCATACCAATAACATTGATAAATAATATTCATAAACAACTTGTGTATTAAACAAGATCAAAATATAGCCTTGCCCTTAACTTCTCACAATTATCTTGAATTATCCGAACGTACAGAATACGGGCTATAACATCCTCCCCCCTTTAGAATATTCGTCCTCGAATGTTCAATTGATCTTATGGGGTCTTATAACACGTCGGGGGGTCCCTCTTATAGTTGTCCTTTTCTTCATGCCCATTCCTTATCTTTTACCCTATTTTCCTTATAATCGAACTCCTGGGTCTCTACATGAGTCCTCATTCCGTGTCATAGGTTTTCTAATTCACTGCGCCAACTTATTATCCTTGTCCTTCCCAGGTTATCTCTTCTCTGTTACTGTTTCATCACAATGTCTTAATAGAAGTCACGTTTTGGTACGTAACCTTCTCATCTGACGATCCAATATAGCCACAGGCTGTTCCTTGCTCTTATTTGACCTACAGTATTACAGTCTCGCTTATCATGCTATAAATATTCATCTGCCTTTGGTGTTCTCTTTTCTTCGCTCCCTTGTTTCTTTACGTCTTTGTCATTATCCCTTTTAATCTTTCATTCTAAATATTTATCTAAAGACGTATGTATGTAATGTTTCTTTTCCATTTATCATCCTTTGCAGTCCAGTTACCCTTATGGTAACTTATGATCCGAGTTCTCTTATCTTCTTAGTTCGCAACATCTTTGAGTTCTTACTTCCTTCCCTCACATTTCTCGACACAAGTATACTTGTCTTTGATTTCTTTGTATTGGCGCTTGTTTCGTCCATCGTTATTCCTTGTTGACTCTCCGGTGTGGATTCTTTACAACTGTGATCGAGCATCGCTTCACGTTGATGATTCATATGATTTCGTAGCGTTTATTCTCATATTCCGTATAATTAATGGTCCATGAACTATTTTCTAGTATCCAATGAACTCTTTTTATTTCATTCATAGGCACAGCGTTCTTTTTTTTTCCTTCAAAATTTCCAAACTACCAATCGTTGGTACTTTTATTATAATAGTCGTTGTTGTCCGAAATATCCTTTGAATCTTATCATTTTCTCCATTATCCGTTGTGCACTTAGCTTGTTGTCACGACCCAGCCCCGTGGGCCGCGACTGGCACCCTACCTGGGTGCCCAGACCGAATCACACATTAATTATAAGGTCCAAACGTACTTTCGAATTTTACGAAATCATATCAAATGCAATTTATGTCAAAATATGTCTTAAGCGGTCGCACCAAATCAAAATGCCATATCAAATACAAACTGAGCGGCGGAATAGACATCGCCGGTCAAAAGTGCAAATGTAAGCATAAGGGCCATTTGGGCCATCATAACAAGCAGACCGCTTTAAGACCAGAAAACGAAATCAAACCAACATATACAGGACCCTCACCCCACATATATGACTACAGGCCTCTATGAATTCAAAACAAAGACATATGGCGAGACAGGGCCCCACCGTACCCAAATTGTCAAATATACCGAATATATACAAAGCAAAAGGAGTCTGTACCAAAAGTGGACTCCGGATCAAAGAGGAGTACTCCGGAATAGCAAAGAGTGAAGCCTACTGTGGAGGATCACCAATGTCTGCACCTGCGGGCATAAAACGCAGCCCCCGAAGAAAGGGGGTCAGTACGAAATATGTACTGAGTAGGTAAAGCACGGAGTACAGAAATATGGATCAAAACTGAAAGCAAATCAGATAACAAAGTGGAATACAAATCGGTATGTCAAAATCCGTATCAAAATCATATACGTATATATAATGCAAACGAAATCATGCCAACGCTTAGGAACGTGGTCGCCACTCCGACGCTGGCGCCACACACAGCATAACACCAGAAGGTTTCAAATCTCCGTACATCCCCGAACACAAACATAATCATAGGTGAGCGTATCGCATCACGAGCCATATCACCGCATAACTCCAAACGGAACCCGGCCCTATGGCGAAGCCTCGGGAACCGTAACACAGCATACGGCCGAATTTTTTATAAGGCGCACGAATCATAACCGGCCCGGGAACCGGTGAACGAAGTCATAACAAGGCACGAGCGGAGTCGTGAGCAGACAAATGCAAATCGTATTCCAAAATAGTCTTTCAAAACATAATAATCTCATAAATCATTTCATAATACAAAATAATCGCATACTTAGTCGATATAAAGTTTCATTTCACAAAACATTTCCAAAATAGTACGTATAGCTCAAAACGTTACTTAGCATATCGTAATAGTCCAAACATATCTCGTAGGAGGGGGTTCCAAAATCGAAAGTACCATTCCAAACTTTATTCGGAAGGGCAGCCCAATAAGACAAATAGGGCGCCTCGGGGTTAGCGGGCCCACCTCGAGTCAAATTGAGGTGGCGAACATATTTTACGAATATTTATAGGCCAAAGGTCATACATAATCATTTCTAAGTTACCCGACCACATTTCGATAGGTTTCGGACGAGTTGTGGCATTCTAGCCAAAATAGAGCCCTTAGGCTTCAATTGAATTGAATGAATAGTAACTTTTCTGTGGATCGAGTTTCGAGGAGCAGAAATGCTCCGGAAGTTCCCATATTCGCCTATCACACTAAGATATGCCAAACGAAGAAGTGAGAAGCTTTACATACCTTACAGACGTCGTATGATCTCCCAAAAGTCAAGTCCCGTTTCGTCTGAAATCTGCAAATGGTCAAAGTTACCAATTGAGATTCTTAGGCTAAAAAAATGCCTTTAACTTCATTCTTGCCTACCGAAATTTCGGCAGCATTTCCCCTATAAATCTAACATCCCCAAGACTTAGCTCGGCTCAAAATACAACAATACAACAGCCCACACATCATCAAACAACACAAATAATAATCAAACCACTTTAGCTTCAAGTTCTACTTTGTTACCTAAGTTGGCAACTTTCATTCAAACTTCCAAAACTCCGACTCTATATCTACATAATTGTATTCATTTCCTCATTCAAACTTATACAATGACATCCCAAATACAATCCAAGCCATACACGAAATTGCCCCAAAATCCATTACTTTCCATAATTCTTCAAAACATCGAAAATTCACGACGAACATTTTAACTTGCGTCGTTTCATTCCGAATTCATTAATATCAACTATAACTCATATTTAAAGTATTTAGCACCCTAAATATACAATGATATACACAATTATACAAAAGGTATACACTTTCCAATAATGTCCGAAATCATTTTCCAACGCCAATTTAATTCATCAATCAATCATTTACGACATAAAGATCACAACAACACATTATACAAACTAAACAAGATCAATTCACACCACTTTCTTCTTCCTAGGCTCACGGCCAACATACAATATACACACACACCCAGGCTTTCTATATACACCAAAGTTACGGAATTCTCGTCTATTCTCAATCCTTAACACATTCATATCAATTCTATATCATTAAAGGGGCAAAATTCTTACCTTTTCTTGAAAACCCGACTTGTCGTAAACGTAGTTCTTGTGCCAAACAAATTGTACCCCGTTGAAGAGGGTCTTGAGTACTTCACACTTATGTGGAAACTAAGATTTTTGGACCTCAAACAAAGCTTGGAGAATTGTTTTTCTTTTCCTTTCTCCTATTCGGCCGAGAGCTCTATTTAGTGGAGTTGCTCAATTGTTTTGTGTTGATCTTGATAATTGCTAAGGATTACATTGGTATATATCCATCTAGAGGTCATGTGCATAGCACATGACTCTTAAAATTGGGTTTGGGCCTTGGCCTTTGGCCGGCCACCCCATTCTTCTTGGGCCTCAATTGTGGTTCAATTTTTCTTGGCCCAATTCATTAAACATCCCGTTTTATAATTCCCGAAACTAATTTCCGAAATTCCAAATTTACCCTCGGCCTTTCCCGATGTCTTAACATTAAAGATTCCATAACCAACATTCACTAAAATCAAATTATTTCCTTATAACACACAAATCATAATTATTTCTCGATTTCCAATTTTACGAAAACACGGGACATAACATTCTCCCCCCCTTAAGAACATTCGTCCCCGAATGTTAAATTAATCTTATAAGGTCTTATGATCAAGGCAGGGGTGTTCCTTTTTAATAATGACATACATAATTCATTTTATCAATTAACACAACAAACTAAAAAAAATTAGATTACCTGTGGACGTAGGGAACAAGTGAGGGTATCTCCTTTTCATCTCGTCCTCCGCCTCCCAAGTCATCTCCTCCCGATTATTGTTGCGCCATAGGACTTTGACGGAGGGCACTTCTTTAGTGCGTAGTCTCCGCACCTGTCAATCCAGAATAGATACAGGCTGCTCGTCATAGGATAACTGCTCCGTCACCTGAATGTCATCAACTGGGAATATCCTGGAAGGATCACCAATACATTTTCGCAACATAGACACATGAAACACCGGGTGTACGGCCTCAAAGTCGGATGGTAAGTCTAGCTCATAGGCGACCTCGCCTATCTTTCGAACGATCTGATACGGCCCAATGTATCGGGGGCTCAACTTACCCTTTCTACCGAATCTCATGACACCCTTCATGGGCGACACCTTCAGGAATACCCAGTCGCCAATCTGGAACTCTAACGGTCGACGTCGTCTATCTGCATAAGCTTTCTGTCGACTCTGAGCAGCCAATAACCGTTCTCGAATAAGCTTTACTTTATCTACGGCTTCCTGGATCACATCTGGCCCAATCAGCTTAGTCTCGCCCACGTCAAACCAACCAATAGGAGATCTGCATTTCCTGCCATACAGGGCTTCATACGATGCCATCTGAATGCTGGAGTGATAACTATTATTATAGGCAAACTCAATAAGCGGCAAATGATCATCCCAGCTGCCCCTGAAATCAATAACGCAGGCCCGCAACATATCTTCGAGCGTCTGAATAGTGCGCTCGGCCTGCCCATCAGACTGAGGGTGAAAAGCTGTATTGAGGCTCACCTGAGTCCCTAATCCCTCCTGAAATGACCTCCAGAAATTAGCTGTAAACTGGGTACCTCGGTCAGTAATAATAGATATAGGGACTCCGTGAAGTCTGACTATCTCTCTGATATACAATCTGGCATAGTCCTCAGCCGAATAAGTAGTCCGAACCGGAAGGAAATGGGCTGATTTCGTCAGCCTGTCAACGATAACCCAGATAGAGTCGTACCTACGTGGAGTGCGCGGTAACCCAACAACGAAATCCATATTAATCATCTCCCATTTCCAGGCTGGAATTTCCATCTCCTGTAATAATCCACCGGGCTTCTGATGCTCGATCTTAACTTGTTGGCAGTTCGGGCACTGACTAACAAACTCAGCAATATCTTTCTTCATGCCGTCCCACCAATACAAACACCTGAGATCCCGATACATTTTGGTGGAACCAGGATGAACAGAATACCGTGCATTATGGGCCTCGCCCATAATCTGCCGCCGTAAGCCCGCAACGTCCGGTACACAGAATCTGCCGTCATATAATAATACTCCGTCAGGCGAGATCTCAAACTGAGTCATTGCTTTATTAAGGGCCACATCTCTGTACTGAATCAAACGAGGATCCTCAAACTGGCGCTGCTTTACCTCCTGAATAATAGATGACTCAGCAATTGGACGAACAGAAATCCCAGAATCTCCAGAATCCGCCAAACGAACTC